>NW_021603421.1:0-226 GCF_001605985.2 Dendrobium catenatum
TTTGTGGTCAGACTCAAGAAAATAAAAATAAAATAAAATCAACAAAATATATTACAGACTCATACTCCTAATTTATCCATTCTTGAGTCTTCATGTGACCTGAGTAGCTTTTGATCTTCCTGAAATGTTAGTACTCACAGAAAATAGCAAATAAAATAATATTCAATGAATAGACTATTCAAATGACATTATTTGTCATCATCAAAATCTCAAACTCGGGGTCATG
>NW_021603421.1:473-1359 GCF_001605985.2 Dendrobium catenatum
CCTGAGTAGCTTTTGATCTTCCTGAAATGTTAGTACTCACGGATAATAACAAATAAAAGAATATTCAATGAATAGATGATTCAAACGACATTATTTGCCATCATCAAAATCTCAAACTTGGGGTCATGGGTAGCAACAATCTCCCCCTTTTTGATGATGTCAAATAATATTTGTTGTAAGCAAGTGTTGAAGGCATTTTTTTTAATTTAAACATAACAACAAGAAGAAAAGAAATAAAAGAAGATGCAGTATGAAAGACAAAAAAACATGCATTTAACCATAAAAATAAGATACAACAACCTTCTCCCTCTTTTGACAGCACCAAAAAGAGGAGTAAACACTAAAAAAGAAAAAAAAAATAACTACAATACAAAGATAATTTATAGTGGAGGATCCTGATCAGTAGGTGGTGGAGGTTGGTTTTGTTGGAAGTACTAAAAGAGAGTGTTAAAGCACTGATCAATAGTAGTAAAGTGTTCTCCAAACCAATGCATATCTATCTCGTGTTGCTGATGTTGTTCTTGAATGTGAGTATCGGGATGAGTCTGAAGTTGGTCGAAGCGTTCGACCAGATTGTCGTGAGGGTAAGCAGGTGTAGTGCTCGAGGTGGTGCATGTCGTCGTGGACGTGCTTGAGCTGCAGCCGGGGTATCTTCCCCTTCTTCTTCATCTGAAACAGGTTCTTCCGCCTCGTGTCCCTGATGGAAAAGAATACGGAAAGAGGCATCCGTATAAAAAATAGGAAGATTGTCGAGTTCACCAAGTTAGGTCAACTGATATTTATTTTGGAGAATATATCCTATAAGGTGTCCAAGAGATATATTTTGTTTTCGGCGAGTGGTAGGGAGATGAACGAAGGTCATGTGGCGAATGTAGTCAATAATCAG
>NW_021603422.1:0-244 GCF_001605985.2 Dendrobium catenatum
AGAAAACAAAATTGTTTGTGATAGAGATTGATAGTTTTGGGTGAAATTGTTGAAAAGTAAAGCCTCTCTCTCTTTTTCTCCTTCTTCTATTTTCCATTTCTTATGTCTCTAGATATATGTTGAAAGATTATAAAGTATACAATATGAGTTGAAAGGTGGAAAGTTCAAAAGTAAAGTCAACAGAATCGGTGTTCAAGCCCAAAGAAAGCATGAACTGCGAGGAACGGTACCGGTCGAGGGAACA
>NW_021603423.1:0-264 GCF_001605985.2 Dendrobium catenatum
GACTCGTTTATCTCCCTTACTTTAGAAAATTTTTTCTACCAATCAAATAGGTTTTGTCAAGGTGAGAGCTATTTTTGATAACATCTTACTTGCTCAAGAGGTTCTTCATGATATTGATCTTAGGGTGAGAGGGGAAAACATTATTATGAAATTAGATATTGATAAAGTTTATGATAACATCAACTGGAATTTTCTCTACAACATTCTGCATATGTTTTCTTTTAATTTAGTTTCTATTAAGTTCATTATAAAGTTGTATTGAAG
>NW_021603424.1:0-1121 GCF_001605985.2 Dendrobium catenatum
ATAGTCATGGCAAGAGATGAGAAATCTAATACTTTGATTGGCTTAGATGTATAAGAAATGAAAATTCCCTAGTTTAAAATCTTATTAGGATACACGTACTATCCGCTTAGCAAGTTTATGTGTAGTTTAGTTAACCTACTTAGATTTGGACTAAATTAGCATACCTAGTTAGATTACTCGTGCTAGATTTTGAGCTAAACTACCTCCCTTGATAGAAATTGAATGAACTCTTACATAAGCAAGCCTTGCAAAAAGTGAGAGAATAAGAAAATTAAACATTTAAGATAATCTCGAGCATTTATTTCTTAAACATTAGGCCGATTACGTTCTACATGACAAAGAAGTATGCATAAATTTTATTATAAGTTTAAAAATACTCAACTCCCAAGATAAAAGCCTCTATTAAAACTCATAAATTGCTTAGCTATATTTGACTTCCTATGGGCTCTTTTTCCACCTCCTTGCTCAATGTCAACGCTTCACCTGAAGATTCAAATCAATAGGATAAGTGAAACTTATTGGAAAAAAATGCCTAAGAATATAGAAAATTTGAAAAGAAAATTATTTTTCCCACCTCCCATTTGTTTTATCAGGATTACCAAATACTCGTGTCAATCATAACATGTATCTTATGTAATCGTATCATGTCAATTATGTAATTTATCATATATATATTCTTATAATATGCATATGAAAGCACTATATGCAAGAAAAGTCATCTAACTATCTGTAGTACTTTTCATGTATCCAGTCCTGTAGGCAAGTCAGGTGGCTTTCATATCAGAAGTCGTCACTTCGTGTCCATCGACATATCATATCATATTAACCATTTTTCATATCATTTAGGATTACACCGCAATCTTGTTTTAAAAGAAAGTCAGTCGGCCCACCCTCCTGTAGAGGGTAACATGTCTTCAGCTAATTTAAATCAGTCAATCATTTCTAGCCAGTTTTTCTTACATACACATATTTTACAACATATATAATATAAAAAATATATAATGATACACTCAATGTTCAGTTCAACGTGTCATTTTAATGCATGTAAAATTTGCATATGAATTAAAATTAATGAAATTCATAAGAAAATATAATTTATTTTTTTCACATGCGTATATCTA
>NW_021603425.1:0-255 GCF_001605985.2 Dendrobium catenatum
TCTAACCTTTTTGATTATGGAATATCATCCTTTCGACGAAGCCCAACTTATCATAGATCATCTCTATGGGCTTTTAGAAATAAGACATGCAGATCAGAAGAGAAAAATGAACATCTCATTAGGGCACTTAGTTACATACATTTTGGAAAAAAATACAACTTAGTGCATCCTGATGATCAATACGAAGAGCCAGTATACTATAATGAAGCTTCCTTCAAATTGCTTTTCAAGGAGGAAAAAGAGAAAGCACATGCC
>NW_021603426.1:0-3004 GCF_001605985.2 Dendrobium catenatum
TTTATACCCCACATCCCCTATTCAAAATTGATTTTCAGAACTCATTTAGTCTTCCTCAGGAAAATCAAATCAAAAATAATCATTATCATCATGTTAGAATTATTATTAATGGATGATAATTTCTTCCTACGGGGAGGCATATCATTTGTTAATAAAAATTAAAATATGATATTAATGATAATTCATCTTGATTATCAAACTAGATATTCAATTGAACCACATTTTGGCCCTTTGGGACAATATATGGTTCTTCTCTAAATCATGCCATGATATTTAAGATAGGATTTTCAATTCTAAATATGAACCCCCTTTTGAAATCTTATTTCCACCTCTCGATATAGTATACATTTTCTAGAGGGTTTTTCCATTTTTAATTAAAATTCAAAGTCAATTTTAGATTCCCCAAAAAGAATAAGCAATTCAAAACCTCTTTCAAATTCATTCTAAAATAAAATGGTATGCCCAGTGGGACTAAATCTCTCACTCCATCTTTAACAATAGCAAAATTTTATTTCATCAGTAGTCTTAGATACCTTTCTTTTAGTTGGCACATCTACCCATTTATTTCTTGTGAGAGTCTGGCCAACATAAAAAACCTCATATCAAAAGAGTGGTGGAACCTCTGTCCAAAATTTGGGCTTTTACATTTTGCCCCCATGTTAATAGGTGGGGCAATAGCTTCAAGTCAAATTCTCAAAATCTAATTTGCAATTTTATGAACATGCATCAGCAAGTCCAACCTGATATATCAAATTTTAAAATTACATGGAGTCCCATTAATCTTATTTTCAAGTTCTTTAATTTTTTAAACATTTAGCTTTAACATTCAACCTCTAAATAAATAAATAATGTGGAAGTGTCAAGTGAGCAACCCTCTTGAATCTTTATCCTCATTTTGTAAGCCTTTAGGTTTGGGTGAAAGTCCAACTTGTTTTGTTTCAAAATTTGGAGAAAATTCACAATTATTTTCAAACTCAAAATCATTTCAAAAAAAAAATTGCAATATGTAATTTACACCATCATACACTAACCTACAACATTTCATTGTAGTCTATTATATATAATATAAATTTTTATCACTTTCAAAGCAATAACTAACCTTTGCATTTTATCATCTTATGTTAGTTTATAAATCCTAGAACTCGGCATATGTGATAGAATATATAGTCCATTGTGACTTTAAATTTATAATTTCAAAAATGAGTGTTTCTAATTCTTCTTTTAATATTCAAAAAAAAAAAAAAACTCACCCAATTCAATGTTTGGAAAATTGATTTTTACTTTTGAGAAGGATCTAACCTTCGAGGAGATCGATTATGGGAAATAATTAAGTTTGTTTTAGGCTTCCAAACTATTGAACTATCAATAAATGGGGAGAAGTTAGTTGACTTGGATGCTGCTAAGTTAGATTCTCTTGTGTTGAAACTGGTATTAGGGTTATCCTCTCAGTCTAGATGTTGAGAAGGGAAAATCAGAAGCTACTGTTGAGGTTGACAAAGTGAAATCTATTTTTTAGTAAGGATCTAGTTCTGAGATCCCATCTATTAGTAAGAATCAAAGGAAAAATTATTTGGGAAGGTTCACAAGAAAGATTACCAAGATAAGTAAAATTATTGTGGTTAAGACACTAAGCCAAGTAAAGCTAAAGGATGTCAAGGATTTGCTATCATTTCTACCTCCAGACTCCTCTAAGGGAGTCATTACTAGCATTTAACTACTTCTGCAAGAGAGTAGAGGGAGACTAGTGAAAATTTTTTAGGGTTATTAAGCCCTTAAGAACTAGGCAAATGCTAACCAAGAGGGAGGTGAATTGGTAGTTTTAAAAAATTCTTAAATGAAAAGTAAAAACTCTTTGAAGTATTTTCAAATATTTTAAAACAAATGCAATCAACCATAGAAATTAATACGCAAAAAAGTAAAGTTCCAAAGTAACATAGAAAGAACACACTAGATTTTATAGTGGTTCAATCAACTTGACCTATGTCCACTCCCCAGAGCCTCTCCTCCGACTATTGCACTAAAATACAGTGACTCCTTTTTTCCCCATAGTAAGGCAGAGAAGTCTTTACAAACTCCTTTTCATCGACCTTGGTGAGGCATAGAACTTTATCTCATTTTGCTTCCTCCTGAATTAGGCAGAGAACTTTGATCGATGTTGAAGAAGACCTCAGAGCCAATAAGAAGTCAAGGATGAAGAATGGAGAAGACAATCAAATTCTTTCTTGGAGTAACCTTTGTGAACACCTTATAATATTCCCCTCACAAGATTCTCTCTCTCTCTCCCAAGCTATCCCTCTCCTTCTCTAAGCTCTCTCAGGTTAGGAAAGCAGTAAAAGTTATCACCAAAAATAAATAAGAGATCTCATAAAGAAGGGCTCAAACATTTCCCTAAATTTTAACTTGTCGTCAAAGATCATTTAGGATGATCGACCGATTGTCCTGTAAGATCAATGTATTTCATCCCTTCCAACTAGGACAATCTAGGTTGGATGGAAAATTAGAACTCACTATTTATTTAGATCATCCAGGACGATATGGACATCCTCCTATATGATTAGTTAAAAATCATATAAATTGTCCAGCACATTATTTTTGTCATCCAGCAAAAATATTTTGGGCGATGAAGAAATATAATGTATCGACCATGATGATGCTTGGATCATCCTATATGATTCGTTCAAAAATAAGGAATATCATCCAGTAAATCATTTTGGTCATCCTGGATATTCATTTGGAAGATGATGAATTTAAACTGATCGTCCTGTATATCTTTCGGATCGTCTAGGTGATTTATAAAAAATTTGATATTTTTCTAACAGATTGTCTAGGATGATCCTGCGATCATCCAGGTTGATATGATCAATCAATCTAACATTAATTATTTTTCTTGATCACCTGACTAATTTAGGCGTTATTGTAATGAATCATTTAGGATGATATGGGATCATCCTATATGATTTCTAAAATTATTATCATACCTAAAAGAGTTTGGCAGCTGATTATT
>NW_021603427.1:0-230 GCF_001605985.2 Dendrobium catenatum
CACCGTCGGCAGGTGAATGAGGGTAAGAGTCGGAGTCTGTGCGGGCGCAAACGGGGCGTGAGAGATCGGGATCGACGGGGACCTGATCGGCTGCTGCCGGCATCGCCAGAACGGCGGCTGTTGCCGGTATCGCCAGATCGACGAGAACTGGACGTGATAGATCGAGCTCGTGCACATGTCGGGTAGGTGAATCGGAGGCCGGATGTGCGGAAGTCGGGTCGCCAGCTGGG
>NW_021603428.1:0-311 GCF_001605985.2 Dendrobium catenatum
GCCCCTTTGACTTATGTTGGGTGCTAAAATGCTAAAATTGATGCATTTAAAATTTTTGACTCTTTTAATTTGTATCAAATGCAATGCATGCTGGTCGACAACTTCCAAATCAAATATGCTTGAAAATTTTAAAAACAGGCTTATAAAATAATTTTTTAGAAGACTGAACTTCCCCAGGTCTGGCACCTCGTCCCCATAGGTCAGACTATCCGGACTCTACCCGCAGGCGGGGAAGGGTCTAAAATAAGGAAAGAAGAAATGCAAAAATATGCATGCCGTGAAGTTTATTTCACCTTCCTTGGGGCTAAGTT
>NW_021603429.1:0-728 GCF_001605985.2 Dendrobium catenatum
TTAGCCCCCAAATAAGAAAGAGTGTTGCCAAGTGTGGTTAATTAATTTAATTTAAATGCATATATATAACTACTTGGGATGATTTTTATTATAAATTTCTTAGGATAACCCTGCAGGTGGACTAGATTTTTCTTCCCATTATGTGAAATGAAATGTAATGTAAATATAATATATCAAGAGTCAAAATTGTGAAAGTGATTTTGAAAAATGGGATATCACATTCAGTTTGGAATCCAAAGAAAAGAGAATATACCTTAAAGGATTATTCTCTTTTATTTTGAAAGCTAAATTAAGATGATTAAATATCCAAATAGAAAAGAAAATACCCCTCTTAGGGATGCGTTTCTTTTCATTTTGATATCCAGAACCTGACGGACCCGAGAAGTTCGTAGAAGAAGAAAAGATAGAACGAGAGGATTGAAGAAAGAAGATGATGAAATGAAGATTTAAGGAACAGTATATCCCATTTCAAAAATTACTTGCATCATTCTTAGGATTAGAATCCGGGTTTGTTGTAAGTGGTGCCCGGCCACTTTACCTTTCTGCAAATTTTGGGTGTAATATGGACATTGGACATTGGACATTATATTTGGATTATTAAAATTGATTGTTTATATTGTTTGTGTAGTTACTTTTTTTAGGACCCTTGCATGCCGTATTTTGTTTTAGCCTGGATACGAATCGGAGTGCTTTTTTTTCATAAGGGTACGCTTAAAATTCTTCTACTT
>NW_021603430.1:0-285 GCF_001605985.2 Dendrobium catenatum
CGATAATGAACTTCATCTGAACGAAAATTTTACAGAGAAGAATTCGTCCTGGGACGATTTGGATTTCATTTGGACGAAATTTTTACATAGAAGAAATCATCTTGGGACAATTTGGATTTCTTCTGGACAAAATTTTTACAGAGAAGAAATCGTCATGGGACGAAAATAAATTCGTCCTGGAAGATCAGGACTTAGAAAAATTTCCTCCAACACCTGTTCGTTCCATTGCTCTTACGGGGAGAAAACTGACCTGATCGTCCCGTACAAACTAGGTTCATCCCGTAC
>NW_021603431.1:0-209 GCF_001605985.2 Dendrobium catenatum
CTCCCTATTTGCCCCTGATCTCACACCTATTTACAAGTTATGCCACTCCAGAAAATCTATAAATATAGCCCTCATTTCTCATAAGAGGGGACCCAAGCAAGAGAGAGAAGAGGAGGAAAATCAGCTCCTCCTCGACCATCATCGGAGTTCTTTCCGCCGTCTGAATACGTCGGAATTCTGCCGGATATTCGGGAGACGCCGGAATTCTG
>NW_021603432.1:0-246 GCF_001605985.2 Dendrobium catenatum
GCGACGGATTATGAAGATTGGTGAGATCAGATGTGAGATGAGTGGAAGCTCCTGAGTCGACAATCCATTCGTTCGTAGGAGAAGGCTGTTGTGGCTGTTGTTGAACGGTTAATGCCCTGGGTTGGTCGGAGGCGCATAGGTGAGGTTACACCTATGCCAACAATTGATTGCGGAGTGACCTTGCTTACCGCAGATTTGGCACATTGGCATGTTGGAAGGAGTTCTTGGAGCAGACGAATTGTCGCT
>NW_021603433.1:0-349 GCF_001605985.2 Dendrobium catenatum
TTCTCTACCGCCGCGAATACTCCAGGACGCAACAATGATGCATAATAAAATTAAAATATTTCCGATATAAATATATCAGAATATTTTGTTGGAATTTTTTATTCTAGTAAATATGTTCGTAACCATTCTGCATCAAGTTATTATTAGTTTTATAAAAATAAAAAATAATATAATAATAACAAACGTGAAAGAAATGGGTCCCGAATCATTCTTGGATCCCCTGGACCTAAAACTAAACATCAAATGTGGACCTTGGATACCGACCCACTAGTAATAATGGAAATCGTGATTAACCTTCGTATCACATGACAGAGTGCCAAAGTGCGTCTCGTCAGGCGTTGAGCATCCG
>NW_021603434.1:0-250 GCF_001605985.2 Dendrobium catenatum
GAGTTTATTGCAACTTGAGCTCAAGAGTTTATATTTTTGATGATAACAAATATTGTGGCTCACATATTTATGTCTCATAGTATTTGTATTATATATTTATTTGTGTATGTACAAATATTTCATGAACACCATGCATCATCCAACGAAGATCTATGGCTCAAGATTGGATAGAATATGTTATGTTGTAAATAATTTGTAATATTTATATGAATTTTTTTATTTCTTGAGTCAAGTCCTGTAAGGATATTTA
>NW_021603435.1:0-243 GCF_001605985.2 Dendrobium catenatum
GCACGGGAAGCGACTTGGGAGAAGGAGTCTGACATGATACAGTCATACCCGTACTTGTTCTGACTGAGTTTGGATTGGATAATGTCGAGGACGACATTTTTTCGAAGTTGGGGAGATTGTGAAGAACTGATTTCTGCTCTAGGATCGTCTAGGACGATCTGGATCGTCCTGGGACGATCAGTAGTGAATATGCTCCAAAATTTGCACAGATTTGTTCCAGGTGATTTTCTGTAGGCATCGTCC
>NW_021603436.1:0-996 GCF_001605985.2 Dendrobium catenatum
GCAAAAATCATTAGCAAACGAAGAAATCCTGCATTCCAGCTGTCGTGCAACGCCAGATATAAGGGTTTCTTTCACCAAGATAGCTATATATTAGTTACAAAGTAAAGCTAGCTAGCTAGGCTTAATGATTAGGACAACTAATTTAATTATCATTTTTTCTTTAAATCTCTGTTCAATACCTTTTTGATGGTTATTAATTTGTTCGACGCGATACTTTCCAGGCCGCCTAAAGAAATGGAACTTTATCTCTCCCTATGTGGCTATGTTTTTTGCCACTACAACGTGTTTGAAACTTCAATACTATTTTATTTCTTTTGGATGCCAAACGCCGCTAACTGATTCATTAAAATCTTTCAAACACTATAGGAATATCTCGGCACCAATTAAATAGTTAATGGAATGCATGATTTCATGTCACTTTAATAATTTTCTTTATTATATTTGTGGCAAACAATTGAAATTTATGCTATATGGGATATTACTTATTGAGTCCAACTGAGAAAATCAGTCAAACATCGTGATATGTTGTCAACTTGTCATGGAGTATTCAATTCTTTAAAAATGAGTGGCCGGTCATGAATGATTTTTTTTTTGAATGGGGGTATCTACCCATCACTCTCTTAGGAGGTGCATGACGGCATTATTATTTTCTCGGCTAACCAAGAAGAAGCACCCATCACAGAAACCTCATAACCCGCACTTGATTGGACCCCACTTAAGAGGCATTACCGCTCGAGGAGAGTCGAGCACGAGTTGGGGGTAATCAACCGCACTCACCCACCAATCAAACTAAGCATCGATGGGCCACAAATGTTTTTTAATGTGGACATAAATTAATTTTAGAATATTCTTTCAATTATTATTATTCGGGCTTTGAATTGGCATTTATAAATTTTCAGTATTTTTAAATTAAAAATTTTTGCATTAAAAAAAAGTATAAGAAGATAAAAAAACTAACATTTATAATGTATATTCTTCATATCTTGATATAGCTGA
>NW_021603437.1:0-275 GCF_001605985.2 Dendrobium catenatum
TATCGTCCAGGACGATATGTATATCGTCCTGGCCGATTAGTTCAAATTCATCTCAACGGCCTGGGACAATTTGGGACGATTAGAAGATTGGTTATATCTTGGCCGATATCACGATCGTCTTGAACGATTAGTTTAAAACCGATTTTAATCGTCCTGATCATCGCCCTGATTTGGTGCTGGCCAAAGTCAATTGTCCAGGATATCATCCTGGCCGATCATAAGATCATCTCGGACGATGTGATCGTATCAATCAACCATTAATAATTTCCAAATAA
>NW_021603438.1:0-815 GCF_001605985.2 Dendrobium catenatum
TCACATCCTTGGTGGATTCTCCCGACCTCTTCCATACTGGTTAACGTGGTCGAGCAGGGCTCCGGCATACAACCTCGGATAGGTCTTACATCATTGGTGGATTCTCCCGACCTCTTCCACACAGGTTAACGTCGTCGAACAAATGTTCCGACATACAACCTTGGATAGGTCTCACATCCTTGGTGGATTCTCCCGACCTCTTCCACACAGGTTAACGTCGTCGAGCAAAGGCTTCGACATACAACCTCGGAAAGGTCTTACATCCTTAATGGATTCTCCCGATCTCTTCCACACAGGTTAACGTCGTCGAGCAAAAGCTCCGACATACAATCTCGGAAAGGTCTTACATTCTTGGTGGATTCTCTCGACCTCTTCTATAGAGGTTAACGTCATCGAGAAAAAGCTCCGACATACAACCTCGGATAGGTCTCACATCTTTGGTAGATCCAATATATGTTAACAACATCGAGCAAATGCTCTAACATATAACCCTGGATAGGTCTTACATCCTTGGTTAACGTCGCCAGAATGACGTTAAGGGACTTCCATTTAACTTCTTCACAAAGTTAAATTTTTACCCAATGTTGAATTTCCTCATGTTGCTGAATTTTTGCTTTGCAGGACTTTCGTTGGAATTCTGCTCGTCGACGAATTCTCGTCGGTCTTCTACCTGACGTTGAACTTCTATCCGACGTCAGACTTCCTCTCGTTAACGAACTTTCATCAGTCTTCTGCCCAAGGCCGTAGTTCTACCCGACGTCGGACTTCTGCTCGTCAGCGGACTTCTACTCGACGTCAGACTTCTGCTCGTCGAC
>NW_021603439.1:0-263 GCF_001605985.2 Dendrobium catenatum
TAAATTTGTTTAATTTGCATACCAGATGCATTGAATATGAATATTTTTTTTTGTTGCATTATATATATTATTTATTCAATTTTATCATTGATAAGCACAATCTTTACATCAATTTGATGTAGTTCCAAATCATAATGAGCTAAAAGTGTCATCATGATTTTAAAAGATTCTTTTGATGAAGCTCGACAGAAAGTTTATTTATAATCAATGTTTTCCTTATGAGTAGAATCTTTAGCGACTAAACATGTCCTATAACGTTTAAT
>NW_021603440.1:0-268 GCF_001605985.2 Dendrobium catenatum
TATTAATTAAATATATTTAATTTTGCTTAAAATTAAGTTAAGGTTTAATTTGCTGTCAAATAATTTTGGTTTTAATTTTCATTGGTTTAGAATTCAAAACTGGTCAGTTAGAGGGGTTATACATATTTTTAAAGTTTAAAATGGATTTATTACATTTTCCGGAAGGTTTAATGGCTTAATTAAGGCTTTAGCTTAGGAAAATTAATTAGGGGTTTAATGGCTTAAAATGGATCTTAATGACTTCTAAATCCAGTGAAACTTTTTTATA
>NW_021603441.1:0-337 GCF_001605985.2 Dendrobium catenatum
TTTCAACCTAAATTTTGGAGAAGCAGGAAAGCAATCACCAAGATTAATTGTTTGGTAACAACAATTGATGATGTTTATGATGTTTATGGCACTCTAGATGAGCTAGAGATCTTTACAAATGCCGTTGAAGAGTAAGGAAATACAAAAAATTAATTAATGTGCATACATAAGTTTTAATTAGCTTTGATTATCAAATATGTATAAATAATAATATTATTATAATCTAAATGTAATTAAATTTAAGTATTGAATTATCCTTGATTAAATTATTGCTAAATTAAATTGGAACTCCCAGTTGGAAAATGGATGCAGCTCAACAACTTCCAAATTGTATGAA
>NW_021603442.1:0-322 GCF_001605985.2 Dendrobium catenatum
AACCAAAATAGACTTCTTCTCCCCCTTTTGACATCACCAAAAAGAGAAATACCACACAACCAAAGAAATAAAGAAGTACAACAAAAAAAACATAGCAAATAAAGCTTACTCGAAAGGTGGATCCTTATCAGGTGGTGGTGGTGGTGGTGATGGTTGAAGGAACGAATAGATGGAGGCATGTTGATGACCTATCAAGGTAAATCTTTTGCCAAACCACCACATATCTTCCTCGTTGTGTTGTTATTATTACTCCAAATGGTAGTCCAGTCGAGTTTTAAGTCGCTCGAGCCACTGAGCTATATTATCCTGAGGGTAGGCAGGG
>NW_021603443.1:0-202 GCF_001605985.2 Dendrobium catenatum
TCCACAGCTTAAATCTAGGGGAAGAAGCCATAGTAGGAATCCTTCTTCTCGTGTCCCTACCTCTCACTCTAAACCTCCCTTACCTCATAATCAACCTCCTCCTCCTCAGCCCCCCATAACCCCACATTCCCGTCCATCTTCCCCTCCCCCTGTTGAGGTTACCTCCACCATTCCACTGTGCATTAACAGAGATCCTATTTGT
>NW_021603444.1:0-295 GCF_001605985.2 Dendrobium catenatum
GGAGTAGAAGTTGGTCAAGTTGACTGAATCACTATAAATCTGGTGTGTTATTTTTATTTACTTTTTCACATTTAAATTTTGCATTTTTTTTGTGATTGGTTATATGTTTAAAATTTCTAAAATTTGCTATTGTAAATTAATTTTACTTTCACACAAATTATTTGTTTTGAAATATTCAAAAAGATTTTGAAAGATTTTCTTTTTTCCTTAAGATTTTTTTTTAAATAACCCATTCACCCCCCTCCCCCCCCTCCCTCTTGGTTAGCCTCGGGTTAGTTCATAAAGGTTTAATAAC
>NW_021603445.1:0-361 GCF_001605985.2 Dendrobium catenatum
CAATATGCACTTGGCAAACAACAAATAATGACAGACCTTTTCATTATCATTAGAAAGACTTCTTAACTTATTTTGATCAGCTTGTTGAACTCAACATTACAAGTTAAGTTGATTAGTCATTCATAAATAATTGAATAAAACTAATGATCACAACGAAGATCATACTTTGTAGCTCAAGTGCTTCATAAGTTATATTTTTAAAATGCATGCATGTTGGTGAAGATCAAATCAAACAACTCATAATAAGCAAAACTTGATAAAAAATTATTTTAAATATATTAAAATATCTCGCTCTACTCTACCTCATGTTTATGAGATGGGCTTGTGCGAGAATTTTTGGCATGTGAGAGGGGGTTCAGGG
>NW_021603446.1:0-1126 GCF_001605985.2 Dendrobium catenatum
TTTTATTGCTCTTCTGGAGACTAAAATCGAGGCTTTGTCTCGTAAAGACGTTGACAAGCTTGCTGGGTGTGCGTGGGAATTTCATTTCCAGCCGTCGGTCGGTAAAGCTGGAGGAATCCTACTGCTTTGGAAGCGGGCTTTGGTTTCCTTCGCCCCCCTCCTCTCTTCCCAGCAGTGTGTGGCTGGCCGTGTACAATTTGCTGATCAACCTTGCTGGAATATTGCAGTGATTTATGCGGACAAGGACCTGCATGTCCGTCGTTCTCTTTGGGCCAGCATCAATTCCTGCCGGGATGCTGAAATCCCGCTCTTGGCCATTGGGGATTTCAACTGCATCCTTTCCCAAGATGATAAAAAAGGTGGGCGCCCGTTTAGAACGTCTGCTGCTTCACTGGATATGGAGGAGTTTATTCGCACCAATGACCTGGTTGACCCTGGCTTTTTGGGGCCTAAATTCACTTGGAGTAACAATAAGGACGGGTTGAGTAAAATTTGGGCTCGCCTCGACCGATGTTTTATCTCGACTTCTCTTCTGGAGGTGCATCAGGAGTTCGAAGTCCGTCATCTGTTACGGTTAGCCTCTGATCACTGTCCTCTTCTTTGTTCCCTTTCCACACCCTCTCGTTTTCAACGCTCTGCTTGGATTCGGTTTGAGGATATGTGGCTCTCCTATCCTGCTGCGGGCCGCATTGTGTCCAAATGTTGGCACTGGGCTCCCCCTGGTGGCCCGGCTGATGTTTTGCAGGCCAAATGCCGTCGAACTCTTCGACATCTTTTTTTTTGGAGCCGCAATAAAATTCAAGGGCTCCATCAACTTCAACGTTCTCTCGAGCTGGACATTGCGGCTCTTCAAGTAGCCGATTGTTCGCCGGAAGGTCTCTCCCCTGTCCAAGAGGTGGAACTTCTTCGTAAGGTTCGTGAACTTAATAGCACTCTTGCACGGATAACCACGTGGTGGCAACAGCGTGCCAAGGTTCGATGGCTGGAAGAGGGGGATGCCAACACCCATTACTTTCACTCTGTGGCTTCTTCTCGCCGTCGAGGTAATCGTATTCGGGAAATGACTGATGAAGGGGGAACTGTTTCTGGGGACAGTTCGGATATCTTGGCCACCCTCACTCGCTTC
>NW_021603447.1:0-1149 GCF_001605985.2 Dendrobium catenatum
CTGAGAGAAAAAAATCCAAATCAGAGAGGAACAGTAAAGGAACGAGGTCTCACAATAAAACTAAATGGCATCTCCAACCCAACCGTAATATGCATAAATTATGACATAGCCCAATCAAGTACCCGATCCACTTGGGGTAGATGAAGAGACTTACAAGTGAGCAGTAGAGCACCATTTATGAGAATGACAACTACAATAGAGTCTAATGCTATACATGTAGACATAAGCATAAGCACTATTATTTAATTATTTCAATTTTTGTGATGCATTAGTGATATTGTAAATTACATATATTATGTGGTTCTATTTTTTCATACTTCCTAGGTGCTTAAGAATCAAGAACATGTTTGTACAGAGTAATTCAAAATGATAATAGTAACTTATTTTCACTTATTATGAAAATAATCTAAATCAAACTTCTTTTTAGAGGAAAATAATAAATTACATAGAAGTTATCATATAGGGAAAATAGAAATAAAAATGATCCAAACACAAATGTCATCTACTATCATTCAAGTTTTATCTTCCTTCTAGTAAGTAGTTCATTTATGTGAGATTGAAGTTGAGTTTGTGAGGGAATGTAATGTGAAGAATACTCGAATCAACTTTATATTTATTGCCAATTTGCTATACATAAAAATTTTGTTTTCTTATCATTCTATAGAGGTTCATCCATAAACTCACCATACAAAGTCAATATTTGTGCATCCTCTAAGAAACCCCACTATTGGTATAATATATTATTGAAACTTTACTCCTCACCCATTTCATCACCTTGTTCAATTCCTAAGTTGGACCATAAAACTATGTGGAACCTAATTTGAATAAAATGTGGTCCAACTCAATGATCATCCATCTCCCTGAATATCTTTTGCAGTAGATGAAAAAAAAATCACCTTTAGGATCACTATGTGTTTTTATGACTTGTACATGTAATCCGCATACTAGTTTGCCAAATTATCACCTCTAGTAATACATATAATAATGACAAGCTTCATTTTATCTCACTTGCAATTTTAATAAATGGTTGGATGAATCTTCACCAAGTTCTTTTTGGCCATGGTTTGCCATAAATATAATATTAGATACTTTTCAGCTTCTTGATATTTTAATATCTTCTTTTATAAATTCCATATATATATATATATA
>NW_021603448.1:0-207 GCF_001605985.2 Dendrobium catenatum
CTCGGCGGTCATTCCCCATGCTCATCTCCTCTCTAGAGAGTGGCTCTAGAGGTGGCATGTCGTCATCCCCTTCAAGAATCTCCACCTCCGGATTCCTCCTCCCCCGAATTGGGTTTGGATTTCCTCCTACGCCATGGCCGTCAGTAGTCTCTCTCACTTCCGATGTACCCTGATTGGTTTTCATCTCCAATAGTTTCTTCATCATTT
>NW_021603449.1:0-303 GCF_001605985.2 Dendrobium catenatum
CCTCATTAAGACCTTCAAATGTCTGACGAACGATCAACAATCAAGGTATTCAATATCAGCCATCCATCCAACCACTCCTCATTTACCCTTGATCTCTCACCTATTTATAGGTCATGCCACTCCATAAATTTATAAATAGACCCATCATTTCTCTTGAAGGGGGACCGGAGCAAGAGGAGAAGAAGGAAAAAGATAAGGAAGAGAAGGAATAAGCTCCTCCTCGATCACCGTCGGGCCACCACTGGAGGCCCTCACCTCTGCCAGACTACCACTTGAGGCCCTCACCTCCTCCGGACCACCGCC
>NW_021603450.1:0-308 GCF_001605985.2 Dendrobium catenatum
CTGACGATGGTCCGGCGAAACTCCGACGGTGGTCGAGGAGGCAAGAGCGATCTCCTATCTCTCTCTTTTTTCCTTAGGTTTATGGGTCCCTTTTTAAGAGGAGAGGGAGCTCTATTTATAGATTTTGGGAATGGCATGACCAGTAAATAGGTGGAGGAACAAGGGTAAGCTGTGAGTGGTTAGATGGACGGCCAATGTTGAATCCTTTGATCATGAACCATTTGATGGACATTTGAATGTCATAGTGATGTCGGAATTTAGTGATATTGGGCTTCTTGGATTTGTCTCGTCGAACCGCTCGATTCGAT
>NW_021603451.1:0-273 GCF_001605985.2 Dendrobium catenatum
ATGCTGCCTGTGTAGGGCCCGGGGGAAGGCCTCTAATGAAAGAAGAAAAAGGGGGGAGAAATCACCTTCATGCAAAGAGAGGGGCCTTGAGCCTAGACGAGGGATACCACCCGTATAGTGCCAAAGAAAGGCCTTAATTGAAAGAAGAGATGGAGAGGGGGAGGTGCAATAATTTCATACCCCATAGGAGGGTATTTATAGGTGTAGGAGGAAGTTATGGTGGTTATGCAAAAAAAAGAAGAAGAAGATAAAATAAAAAATTATATATATATA
>NW_021603452.1:0-223 GCF_001605985.2 Dendrobium catenatum
TAGTGAACCCTTCAGCTATTCACACTCTCCTAGTGTAGGCAGCGAACCCTTTGTCTATTTACACTCTCAAAGTGTCGGTAGAGAACCGGATCTCCTTGACAGATCTTCTCACAAGAATCTAGAAGGAAGAAGGAAAAGAGTGAAGTAATCCCAATTCACAAGTAGAGACTCTTACATTTGAAATCTAAGTGAAGCCTTCTCGCTCTAATGGTAGGAATCCTCC
>NW_021603453.1:0-510 GCF_001605985.2 Dendrobium catenatum
TAGTTCATATTTATCTTTTTATTAAATGTTATTTCTGTAGTTTTTTATTGTTTTTATTTATGATGCCTTTTGGGTTCCAAAAGGGCTTTTGGAATCCCAAGAAAGTTGTTTCGTTTTCCCATGCTGTGGCTCCTTGGCTTTCACCATGGGTTGCTGTTTTCCGTTCCTTAGTCCCTTGGATTTCCGGCCAGCTGCTGGTTTTCCGAGCCTGGGAGTTTTCCCGTGGCTGTGGCGCCTTGGTTCCGTGCGGCCTCCTTGGCTCCCTCGGTTGCTCCGTTGGTTCTTGGACTTGGGATGTTTTTTCGTAAAAAGCAATAGGGTTTTATGGGTTGTGATGTTTGGAATTCCAATGAGAATCCAATGTTTTGTCTTTGGTATTCCCCTTTCGTACCTATAAATATGAGGGGTTATGTATTGTTTTAAGAATGGAATGAAATGTTATTTTTGGAAAAAGCTATAACCTGCAGGTTTGCTTGGAAAAGCTTGCGAGCTTTGTCCGCCTTCTTTCTC
>NW_021603454.1:0-251 GCF_001605985.2 Dendrobium catenatum
TATATATTTGGACTCAAGGCTATGCATGATATAGGTATTAAGTGAACAGGGCATATTCATTATCATTTTAAAAGGTGACCCTTAAAGGTCTCATGCATTAATTTTGAGAAATTGATTGATTTTAAACCATATATTTATTTTTATCTTGCTTAAACAAATTTTAGCTTTATAGAAAATTTATCTTAAAGAGTCTAACATAAAAACTCCGTCCGCACCACCCTAAAACAAAATAGAGTAAGAAACCTAAGAAA
>NW_021603455.1:0-702 GCF_001605985.2 Dendrobium catenatum
GAGAGAGTCACCTTAGATGGTTTGGTCACATAAAACGACAGCCTTATGATGACTCAATTAGAAAAGTAGATGTATTAGATTTGACTTATGTTAATAAAGGTAGAGTTAGACCTAAAAAGACTTAGAAAATATTAGAAATAATCTTTCTTTATTAGATTTAAATCAGAATTTTACTCCTAACAGGACATAATGGAGAAAAAAAGATTCATATAGCCGACCCCATATAGTGGGATAAAGACTTGATGCTGTTGTTGTTGTGGTGGTTATATGTTTTGAATTTGATTGGACTATTGAGTCATATAATTAGTAGCTTCTTTATCTATGATCCAAGAGTTATTGAGGGTGAAATTAGAGGCACTAGAAGCATAAGACAAATGGTTCTTACTAGATTGATTTAACAAGCACTATATTTTGAGGTAAAGGAATGGAAATGGTCTTCTAGTTTGTCAATTTCTTCTTTTTTAAGGATTTCATTTGCAGGGGACTTGGGTTTATCATGAGAAAGTTCATTATCATCAATTAAGCTTGCTTGATTTTGTCAGCAAAATCCTCTATTTTGACTATGGCATTGGTTTTCCCATGAAGCTTGCAATTCTCTCTCATATCATGTATTCTTGCAACGTGTTTTCCATATTCCTTGATGCTTGAATATATTAGTATTCTTTAATTTATTGCTTTCTATCAAATTTCCCTCTTTACCCT
>NW_021603456.1:0-1073 GCF_001605985.2 Dendrobium catenatum
TCATCGGATCCGGAACAGAACTTGTTTTTAGATTTTAGAGCTCATTTCAGATTTTACCTGACACAGACAGGATCTCACAGGATCCTGACCCCTTATAACTCCCTTTTCATAGCACACAATCATAGCATGTCATTTCAGAACAAATTCGGATAATTTCAGAAATCGTACAAAAATCCGGCGGCATAACGACAGTATACGGAATTTACACAAAATTCACCAAATCAGAATTTTACCAAATTACCACAGAACATTCACAACAATATTATAAGACTTTTATTCTACTTACATAACATTTACAGACATCGTGAAAATTTACAGTCAATAGAAAACGCCGCCAAATCAAAACTATCCAGTCAAAAATCTCCAGAAAATAATCAAAACGTGCACACTCGGCACCGCAGAAACATATCAAAAGTTACGCGGTAAAAACTGAACCAGCCGGAAAATACGGACAAAATTCGCTAACGAAAATGAAATCCGGACAGAAAACTCGTTCAAACTTCACCGTTTTGAAAATTGAGAAAGGCGGAATGTGCCTTACCTTGCGTACACCAATTTCCTGAACTGTCTCGACGAACGAAAACAGCCCGGCGTCGCCCAAAAATCAACTTTTCCACTTTTCTTCTCGATCTTCTCTCTCCTCAGAAAATCAGATATTTATTTTTGATTTTTCTCTCTCTTCAAAACGACTGATTTCAGCTAAATAATACTCTGATCGATCCGGCCGATCGCACGATTGTCCTGGACGATCTGAACAAAATCCAATCGGCCTGGGACGATTTCTCAGGACGATAATTAATTTTCTTGGACGATAAAAACTTCTATTTTCTGAGTTTTGCATTGCTGTGATCGTCCAGAGACGATCCCCTATCGGCCCGGATGATCCATACAGGAAAATTTTTCTGTAACTTCTGTATAGATTCTGGAACAAAATTTGAACTAATCGTCCTGGGACGATCCATGATCGGCCTGGACGATATGTGCAAAACTGCTGTTACAATCTCCCCAACTTCAAAAAAAATGTCGTCCTCGACACTGTCCAATCAGAACTCAGTCAAAACAGATACGGATAC
>NW_021603457.1:0-238 GCF_001605985.2 Dendrobium catenatum
ATAAAAGGCATTTAATTAAACAATTTCAAAAATTCCTTAAAATACTTGAAACTTCAATAATTCATTACTAATTCAAGAAAAATCCAAATTGACCAAACTCACTTGCATTCAACTCATAATGATGCCTAATTTTTATACTAAAACTCCACAAAACCTGCAAAAATAGAAAAGTCAACATTTTAGTCAACCTTAGGTCAAAATGGGTCAAAACTTCTAAAAATCATAACTTTTGGTAGAA
>NW_021603458.1:0-200 GCF_001605985.2 Dendrobium catenatum
GCGAGCGGAGGCCGGGGCCGAATTTTCGGAGCCCACAATGGACAGTCTCATTGAGTGGTTCATAATGAAATTTCTTATCAGAATAGTTTCACCTGCAACCACTATTATCCAATGACATTTAGTATATATAATTTCATTAGCATCTATATTTTTGGCTGCACAGATATTTTTTAAAGCAAGATTTAAAGTGTGCATAACAC
>NW_021603459.1:0-387 GCF_001605985.2 Dendrobium catenatum
TCTTTTGGCCTTGAAGTTAATTCCCAAACTTTATTTTTTATAAATTTATTCAACTTTTCTTGCATGGCCAAAATCCAAAATTCATTAGAAAGCGTTTGATCAATATTAGTGGGTTCTATAGTTGAAATAAAGGCTGAATAATTGACTTCCTTGTTTAATCCACGCCTAGTTCTAACACCCTCACTAGGTTCATGTATAATCAATTCTCTTGGGTAGTTTTTAGAAAATCTCAAATCTCTAGGCAAAGGATTTTCTATCTCCAAATTCTCTTCTACATTTTCTTCCAAGTTTATTATATAAATCTTTTCGGAGTTTTCTTCAATCTCATCTTCAACAACATTTGGCTCTTTCAAATTTCTAGATTCATCAAATACAATATGTGTGGTC
>NW_021603460.1:0-224 GCF_001605985.2 Dendrobium catenatum
GAAGTTCCCCGCAGATCTGGTGGAGGGCAGTACCGAGGCAGAGACCGCCGCATTTGAACGTGGTGAGCTGGACCATGAGTATCAAAATACTATCATCATAGTTCTCCAAGGCGTTGAGCCCGGTCTCCCACCATTCAACTATGGTCTTGCTTGAAAGTGCTCAGAAGACACTAGAAAGTGCTCTGATACGACTTGAAAGTTCGTTAGGGATGTTAAGCCCTATA
>NW_021603461.1:0-201 GCF_001605985.2 Dendrobium catenatum
ATTAGCCTTTGCCTATTATAAAGGATTTAAGCTTTTTCAAATGGACGTCAAGAGTGCCTTTTTAAATGGGGAAATAAAAGAAGATGTGTTTGTAGAACAACCCCCAGGTTTTGAGAATTCCAAATTTCCAAATCATGTTTTTAAATTAGAAAAGGCTTTGTATAGGTTAAAGCAGACACCAAGAGCTTGGTATGAGAGGCT
>NW_021603462.1:0-296 GCF_001605985.2 Dendrobium catenatum
TGGGCAGACCTGGTTTCTAAAGCATCGGACCAGGAGAAAGATAATGTTTAAAAGCCTTGTTATGTTTTTGTGTTGTGTTTTATTTTTTTGTTATTTTTCATTTTTTTTTTCAATTTTATTTTGTGTTTTTGTTTTTGTTTATTCTTTATATTTTTTTTACTTATTTTCGTGGAATTTTTTCTAATAAACACACACATTCACTTTTCTAAAAATAAAAAATCTACTTACTGTTTTTTCTTGAAATCTTTTGTAAGTTGTGATTGACTTCTCTAAAACAGTCAAAGGAAGGAAACTCA
>NW_021603463.1:0-231 GCF_001605985.2 Dendrobium catenatum
AGAGAGAGAGCAAGAAAGAGTAAGGGAGGGCAAGGGAGATAGCAAGAGAGTTAGAGAGAGATAGAGAGAGAGAGGAAGAGAGAGAGAGGGAGAGATAGAGAGCAAGAAAGAGAGAGAAAGGGAGAGAGAGTGAGAGAGAGGGAGTGAGAGTAAGATAGAGAAAGAATAAGAGATAGCAAGAGAGAGAAAGGGAGAGAGCAAGAGAGAGAGGGAGAGAGAGAGAGAGAGGAG
>NW_021603464.1:0-253 GCF_001605985.2 Dendrobium catenatum
TCTTTTCTGCTTTAGGTTAGAATTCTTCCTTTTTGAACGATTAGACATGCTAGTCGTGTATAATGCCATTCGTAACACCATACTAGTTTAATAGAATTTTCTTTTCATTTAAAAGGTTTGGATTATTTCGTTCTTTAGGATTAGACGTGCTAGTGGTGGATAATGCCCTTCGTGGCACCATCCTAGTTTATTCCAGTTTTTCCTCCTTAGGTTAATATTTTTCTTTTCCGTAGGATTAGACATGCTAAGAAAA
>NW_021603465.1:0-390 GCF_001605985.2 Dendrobium catenatum
TCTATTTTCCATGACTTATGTTTTGATGATTGACAAACACTATTGATTCTCATGGACTGCCTGTTACTTCTAACTTTTTAGGAATTGAAGATCAGACGAACAAACGAAGCCAGTTCAAGATTGCGTAGGTTAGGGTTGAGTCATTCTATACTTTGCTTTTTCTCATCTTGAGTCTATTTGTAATGTTCAAAGAGACTGATGCTAAGTAACCCTACACACACACACACTTGAGAGACTTAGAATTTCTATTTTTACTCACATCGGCCAGGACGATATTTATATCATCCTGGACGAGCGAGTTTAAAACAGAGATTTTATTCAGGATTCTTAATTAAGGCAGCCGTCATTAACAGATTATCCTGGACGATACCTATATCGGCCAGGACGATA
>NW_021603466.1:0-1101 GCF_001605985.2 Dendrobium catenatum
GAGTTTATTTGAATTTGTCCATCCCGACAGACTGTTGGGGAGGGTGGATGGATTTTGCTCTAAGTACGGATGGATGATTTTAATTTTAAATATTTTTGAAATTTTGAGATTTTTGAAATTTTTGTGGAGTTTTGGATTTTTAGGTGGAGCTTTGAGTACTTGGTATGGACATTTGGGTGAAATTTGAAAATAGTTGTGAACCCCTCTGGTTGAGATAACCAATCAATGCAGCCATCATCGGGGTGTTGTGAGGTCATTTCTCTTTATGGATTGAACCTTGTCGACTCTGTCGGGCTGTCGACAAAGGATTGGATTTCGTAGGCTTTATGACCTCATCAGTGAATTCATATTGTTGTAGGCCTTGATGGCCCAATATGAATATTTTAGAGAAAATATACTGGTCGCCATAACTTTATATTTGCTTAATGGTTCGAACCCTGTCGACTTCTATTGACCTGTATAGAAGGATCGGTTTCAAACCTGAATTCACTTGTCAACCCGCGCAGCATCTCTATACGTCACGCGTGTACCAATAACACGCTCGCCGGGGCCCATGCGGGTTGAGATTGTACTTTCCCCTTTAGTGTACCTATGTGTATATAATTTATAGTGCACCTGCAGTGGGTATTTTTGAAATATTTATAGACGCCTTATGTCTGCTTGTACGGATGTTGCAGATCCGGTGGCGTAGTGTTGTAGTTGTGGACTCCTTCTGTATGCTTGTACAAATGTTGCAGATCCGGTGGCGTGGCGTAGCAGCTCAGGGATTTAATGGTTCGCTGCTTCGTACAGGTAGACTGTCGTGCACTACTCGTTGTTTTTTTGTAGGCGGATCATAGTGCACTAATTAATCTCCTGCCTTGGGTCGTAGGAGCTTGTACTTGTCATATTCTCTATGCATTTGATTTTGGTCATTGGTCTTTTTAGTGCGTCTGCCACTACTACATGTAGGTAGGTAGATGTCTTCCTTCACAGACTGGAATTGACTTCAGGATACTGCATTTACTGAAGTCTTTCTGCGTCTACCTATTGATGGCATGTTATACATACATCTGTATTCATAAAGAGATTGTATGTATTGCAGATCATTTGTAGATAGAA
>NW_021603467.1:0-215 GCF_001605985.2 Dendrobium catenatum
TAATTAGGCAATTTTGTTTTAACTGAAATTTCCATTCACAAGATTTTGTTGGGAAAGTAACCAACACAACGTCTTCTAAAAAACATAGAAAATGCAACAAAAAAATTTAGGATTAATGTGGAAAATTTTGAAATCTGAAAAAAAAATACACGAGCCACACAACACCATGAAATCCACAAAAACAATTTGAGGAATTTTTACATATCTCATTCTTT
>NW_021603468.1:0-260 GCF_001605985.2 Dendrobium catenatum
ATCAAAATAAAATTAAAAAATCATAATAAAATATATTTATAATCAGTTTTGTCGGTTGATTTATTGCAGGTATAAATAATTAATTGAATTGATTAATTATCAAATAACTTGACGAATTACAATAAAGTTGTGATGTCCAAATTGCAAGTGTAATAGAATTTTTGGGCATGTGATTTCCTGATGGTAATATATTGAAACGAGAGACAGAAACACGACAAAGCTCTGGTGGACACAGTGCCACTCGAATATTCTGCTTGTTT
>NW_021603469.1:0-309 GCF_001605985.2 Dendrobium catenatum
ATCTTGATGATCTTCCTCTTTCAAAAAAAAAAAAGGTTTTAGAAGGTTAATTCTTTGGTAAGTTGTTATTATTAAATATTTTTTATGATTCATACTTGAATTTGTATGAAAAGAAAGAATATAAATTGTTAAGTTATCTTAACAAGGGTAATGACACAACTAATCTCTACCAAATTTAAACAAAATTTGTGGCTACCTTGGTTTAAAAGCTTCTTTCTAAGTTGTTTAATGAAATCACCACTTGTGATTAGTTTGGGAGTTATTAATGAGGTGGCATGTATTTACATCAAACTTTGGTTAAATTGTAGA
>NW_021603470.1:0-30355 GCF_001605985.2 Dendrobium catenatum
ATGAAAAACTGCAATTTACAAAGTCTATGATCTAAACATTTATTTTAGTGAAAATCTTTTAGCTTCACCATCATGCTATAGCAGAAGGGGTTATCAAGAAGATTGATGAAGGTGAACCGACAAGGACAGATATCGCAATAAAGTGAAGAGTCTGAGATCGACACAATAGTCCAGATATGAATGATATTGCATTATATGATTACTAGAAATTTTCAAATTCTTAAGAGAAGCAAGAGACGCAGCAAGGAAAGAGGTAGTTTACAGGAAATGGCAAGTTTAATAAGGGATTGTTTGAATGAAAACAGTCATTATAAGATTGATTGCCCAACAACGCAACACTCTAGCAAGGAAAATGTAGGGAGAAACTAACTTAAAGAAGGAGAAAAGACTTTCAAACTGCTTTGGCGCGATACTGCAATTCATCAGTGACTGAAACAGAGAAGAACACAATCTTTGGCTTGTATGATAGAAATCTTGTACATAGATAAAAAGGTTGTGCTTATTATGATGAATATGTTTTAAGTTTCTGAAACGCATGATGAATAGTATGTAAAAAAGATGCATGCTAGTGTAAGTTAAGTGAGAGAGCTTAAAAGAGACTAAACCTTAGAAATCATACTTTAATAGATATACCAGCATGAATTACTGATGACATGATGATCTGATAAAATATGAGATTCTAAATATCCTATGCTGATCTTGAAAAGCAACTTTAAAATTAATGATGAATAGAGAGAAAATATATCGAATCAATTTCATAATCAAATTCGAGACTTAATATTTAAAGTTGATAATAAAAGTCTCGAGTAATAGATACCCCAAACTTTGAAGATTTTACAAATCTAAGTTTCCTAATGCATCCTAGAAGGACAGAAGAACATGGTAGATATATGGAACTTTTTTAATGTAAATGTATATTGTGATAGTTGGACATGATAGCAACCCTGTTACTTGAAGATAGAATCTCATTTGGTGTGGAACCTAAGATGGCATAACCAGTACATTACTACATGCATTGTTAAATTGCATAAAGTGCAAATTTTGTTTTCCAGGAACATTGATATTTTGTATGGGTCGCTCTCACAAAGACTCTGAGCATATGGTACTGGACTAGCGGATGTTAAAAGCATCATGACTGGAATACATTCAATTCAAGTCTGAAGCCGGATGAGCAGTTGACACTTGGAGATAAACCAAAGAAGGTTTTGGCATAGTATGATTGGAAATGAAAGAACTTTTTTATTGATGGTGTGTTGAAGATAAGAATATCTAGTATAAGTCAATGTATAAGTATAGTGTGAAAATTTTCCTACATAAGTCCATATTAAGCAAAATGGAAAATGTTGCTGATGGAAAAGGGTTAATAATATGTATAATCTAATTTAATTGATTCACATCCTACTGTTTGTTTAACAAACTATTTATAGATCGGTATGTGGCTTTGGCATAGAAACTTGTCATTCTGCATGAAAACCTTGAAAATTACCCAAAAGAATTTAGTAGAGGTATACCCCAACTAGATTTAATAAGATCACTTAGTGAATGATGTCAATTAGAAAGCAAGTAACGTCTCTGTCTCTGTCCATAAGGTCTTAGACTATAACCTTTGAAATTCTTACACATGATACTTTTTGAGCAGATTTGGAATGTAGAGTCTAGGATGAAGGTAGTACAATTTGTTAATGATGATTACTCTAAGATTTCCTTGAGGTTAATTTTTATTTTATAAAGAGTGAATAAGTTAGGAATTTAGAAATTTTTGACTTGGATTCAAGGAATAGGGCTGTGAATTATTCTTATACAACAGTATCAATGAGAGAGAATTTGAAAATAGAGATTGTGAAGTTTTGTAAAGAAGAAGGAATTGACCCAATTTTTCGTGCACCTAAAATTCCTCAGCAGAAATAGGTATCTGAAAGGAAAAACAAAACAATAATAGAAGCCCACATGTTGGAGCAATGCTTTATATATTCCTAAGATTTTTGGTTGAGGGTTAGCACTGCAATGTTATGTTCGACTGAAGTGGTGAATGTGAGATCCAATTTAAATAAAACGTCCCTTGAATTGCATAATGAAAGACATACAATTTGATCCAAATAGATGAAGGAAATTTTTGATTTAGTGTTGGAGAAATCATATAGGTGTTCAATCAAAAAAACTTATGTTATTGAAGAGACCACAATGTATATTTGATGAAGTGCAAATTTGGAAGAGCAAATATTAAGATTGAGATTGAGTATGGGAATATTCCCAAAGTTATAGAATAAATTTGGAAAATGTGGAAGAATTTGCGATATAGAACCCTTTGCCTAGAGATTGAATTTCTTAAAAACCACCCAGAGAATTGATTATAGGTGAACCTAGTAGGTGTTATAAACTAGGTGGATTAGCAAGAATAACGCATTCATCTTTATTTCAACTATAGAACCCAATATATTATCCACGGCATTTCAGATGAATTTTGGATTTCGTCCTGCAAGAAGAGTTGATCAAATTTGAATACAAGTAAAGTTGGGAATTACATTACATGGCCCAAAAGATAAAGCTATTGGAACTAAGTGTATTCAAGAAATAAATGAATGGACTCAGGAATTCATTAAATAAAGCTAGATTAATTGCTAAGGTGCGTATATAAGATTGAAGGAATTTTTTGAAGGATGATTTCTTCGCTGTCGAGAGTTGAAGCAATGTAGGGTGATAATATGCTTGCTTGTTTTAAAGGTTCAAAATTTTTCAAATGGATGTGAAAAGTGCTTTTAAATGTGGCGACGGGGCAGTCGTTTATTATCCGAAAAAAAAAAATTTTTTTAAGAATAAAGATGTTTTTTGTAGAATAACCTCCAGTTTTGAAAAATCTAAATACCCAACATCAGTTTTCAAATTGAAAAAGCATTATATGAGTAAATAAGCACCTAGACTGGTATGAGAGTTAAGCACCTTCCTCACTTGAAAATCTTTGAAAAAAGGAAGTATGCGATACAACTCTCATTTTAAAGAAAATTTGAAAGATAACTCATAGTTAAATTTACGTGATGATATCATTTTTATTGCCAATAAAATAATCTTTGTGATATTTTTCTAAATAAGAGTATGAATTGAGATGAGACCTTTAATGAGACTTAAATACTTTCTAGCACTTTTAGCATTAACAACTTGAGTAAGATACATTTCTTATCAATCTAAATATGTTAAGACATCCTCAAAATATATGAAATGGATAATGCAAACCATTACTACACCAATGAGTCCTCAGTTTAGTTAGATAAGGACCCTAAGGGAAAATCTGTTGATCAAAAGAAATTTAGAGGGATAATTGGTTCTTTACTTTACTTGACTGTTAGCAGACTAGATATCTTGTTTAGTGTTTGCTTGTGTGCTAGATTTCAATCTGATCCAAAAGAATCGCATTTGACAACAGTGAAAGGATTTTAAGATACTTACTAGGAACTCAGAACTTAGGAATTTGGTATCCAAAGTATAGCTCTTTATTTGAAATTAGTGGTTATTCAGACTCTGATTTTGTAGGCTGTAGAGTGGATAGGAAAAGAACTTATGGAGCATGTCAATTCATTGGAAATTCATTAGTTTCATGGTCTAGTAGAAAATAAAATTCAGTGGCTCAATCTACTGCAGAAGCAGAATACATTGCACTAGGAACTTGTGTGGCATAAGTACTTTGGTTAAAATGACAGTTAATTGATTTAGGATTAACTATTGGCACTATACTAATTTATTGTGATAATAATAGTGTTATTTGCATTTCAAAAAAATCCTATTCAACATTCAAGAATCAAATACATTGACATAAGGCATCATTTCATAAGGGATCATATATCCAAGGAAGAAATTGAACTTAACCATGTTTTAACCGAAAATCAACTTGCAGACAATTTTGCAAAACCTTTAGCCTTTGATACTTTCAGTACATTAAGAACTATGCTTGGAGTGATTGATTTAAATGCATAGATAAAAATGTTTTCTGCAAAATTGATATTTTGTTTTTGATTGTGTGTTAATTATATTTTTATTTTGTTTTGTTTTGTTGTTGTGTTTATTTTTTATGTGTATTTAAGTGTGTCTCGTTTATGTTTATTAATTTTTATTTTGAGTGTGAAAATGAAAAATTTGTGGTCATCATCGTCCGGGACGAAACTTTTTCGTACGGGACGATGTGTGTAAAATGACTAACTACGTGATTTCGAACCATCTTAAGGGCAGTTTTTAATGTAGTTCATCTGTACGATCATCACGATCGTCCGGGATGAAATATTTTCTAAACGAAGAGATGATTGAATGTAGCAGTTGAATGGATAAGACAGATTTTATTATAAACTTCGTTCGTACAAACCTTTGGTTCATCCTAACGAACTCATGTCGGTTCATGGCGAGGGACGGTTTTCAACTGCCATTAAAATGAGTTAAATTTTTGATCATCTGTACGAACACGTGTTTGTCTGTACGATCGTCTTGGTCAAAAGTCTGTACAAAAGGACGCTTTGGAAATTGTGTGTTTACGAAAAGTCATTAATTTTTAAGCTCATTAATTCATCCATATGAAATATTTACGTACGGGACGAACAAAAATTTCATCTGGTACGAACAGTCGTTCTTCTTTAAATTAACGATAATTTTTACTGTACAGTCACTTTCACACATCTCTTTCAAACCTTTCCACTCTTCATCCTTCAATGGCAAGTTCTAGCAAGCGCCAAAAGACTATAGCTAAGGGCCCTCCAAGAAACACACCCGAAAACTTCCTGTCTAGATCCAATGAAGAATCTTTTCCTAGGTTTGCCTCTGCAAAAATCACTCCATCTAGAGTTCTCCTGTAGGATCAACTAAATTTTAAGGTAATGCACTTATTTGCCTCAACCCAATTTAGTTTAATCCTCACTCTAGTCCATTTCTATAATAAAGAAACCTTTCACTATTTCTTGGAAAACATGTCATTCAACTCCGACCATTCTGTCATCACTTTTTTTGTTTTCAAAAAGAAAGTTGAAATCACTAAGGATGATTTTGGTATCTTCCTAAACCTAAGGACTGAAGGCTTAAGAGCACATACCTTAACCACCACAAATTTTGACTGGACTGAAGTTAATAGGGTGTTTATAGGAATAAGAGTTAAGGATCATCAACCTAAAGTTTCAACTTTATTACGTGAAGCCCGTATCATCCAGCACGTTCTAAGAACTTCCATTATCCCTAAAGCTAGTGATAGAATCAACATCACTTCTCTTCTTTCTACTGTTACCTACTTGATTATGACTAGACAACCTATAGATGAGGACCAACTCCTAATTGACTACATTTATGGTCTCTCAAAAATTGGTCATGTTGATCTTAAAAGGAAGAAAATATAGCCTTAGGACATCTGATTTCTTATATTTTAGAAAAGAAGTATGATTTAACTCATCCTGAACAAGACTTTGAAGAACTACTATACTACAACGACGCATCCTTTAGGGCTATCTTCAATAAGGACGAGCCCAGCAGAACTCATGTAGTTCTAAGTGAAACAGAAGAAGAAGCAAGACCTTCACATGCTGCTAGACCAAATTCTGAGGATTTGGTTCAAACATTTGAAAATTTAGAGGCTCATTTTGATCAAAGATTTTATCAAATTGAAACTCACCTGCAGCAGCAAGATTTTCAGCACAATCAGGATATGGGATATATGCGTGAACAAATAAATGCCATTAATTCCAACATGTTCATGATGAGTAGTTACTTCAACTTCTTTGGTGCAGCACCACCTCCTCCTCCAGATCAGGGTCCTTCAGAATGATTTGTTCAGTGTTTGTTCAGTGTTTGTTCTATGTTTGTTCTGTGTTTCATTATTGTTCATGTGTTAGTGATTTCCTTTAGTGTGTTGCTTTTTCCATGATGTATTTGTGTTTCTATTGATATCAAAATGTTTAATTTGTAATAGTTTTACCCGATATCAATATAAGTTTCAATGTTTTGTTGTTAAATGTTTTAAAAATGTGTGATAGACTTTATGACATTTTTTATTTTTATCTTAATAGTGCTTTATTTAAATTTGTAAATTAAAATTAATTTTGTTAGAAAATATAATTTTTCTAAATGTAAGAAATGCTTATAACTTGATATTATTAGAATTTTCAATTCCATGTCTTTTATTTAGACTAGATTATCTTTAATATTATTATTGCAATTTAGATGTTTTCTTATTTTGTATTTCTCTTTTCAATTAATATTTATGCACTTAGAAAAAATTGAAATTCTAGATTATTGATTTTGAAAAGAATTCAAATACTCTTGAGAATTGTACAAATGTACAAAAATCAAAAGGATTCTGCAAAAAATTTGCAATGACAAAAAGAGGCACAAAATAAGCCCAAAGTATATAAAAAAAAGGGAGAGATGCACAAAAGTGTGCCATAAAAATTGAAAAAGATGCGCAAAGCGCCACCTGTGGTAATTACTTCTTTCCAGACTCTTTTAATCTCTTAATTCAAATTGATCTAATGTTCATTTATAATTTATATTGAAATTTAAAATATAAATTTTTTTTATTCATCCTTAGTGTAATGATTCTCTTTATCTTCATGTCTAAATTGACACATGCCCTTGAAAAATTCTTTTTATCTTCTAAGTTATATCACTTCTTAAATTATATGAAATTTTATATTTTTCTAATGTTTTTAATTTTATTTGCATATCTTATTTCAATGACTTTCAAGATTAAAATATCAAATGAATTTCATACTTCTGCTTACATTTCTAACATTCTTTTCTTCTTCACTTTTTGATGTTGTCAAAAAGGGGGAGAAATTGTTTGTTGCGTATGTTTAAGTAGTGTTTGATTTTCGTATGTGTGTTTGGAATTTTTTTTGTTTTGTTCTTTTGTCTTTTGTGTTATTTTTAGTTGTTTAAAATTTTTTAAAAACAATTTTTTTTTTAATTCAAATGCCTCCTTATTTTCATGAGTTCATCAATTCAAGGGGAGTTTATTAGATAATTAGAATTTGAAACCCTACAAACAATAATTGTTTTGCCATCATCAAAAAGGGAAAGATTGTAGAGAGAGTTGCTATTTTCATATTTTACATTCTTGCAACTTGTATTATTTTGATGATTTCAAATATTATTATTTTTATATATCTCCTAACACTTGTTGGAAGTTTTATATATTTTTGCTCTAGTATGTACTAACATTTCAGGAAATTCAACTCCAAGCGATGAAGACTTCAAACAATTCATTTGTAAATCATAAGTTTTTAAATGAAAGGAAGTGATTGTAATTGAGTGAAAAATCACAACACACACTCTTAGGGGATAATTTTTGTGAACTGATCGTACGGGACGAACCTGGTTTGTATAGGACAATCTTGTCAATTAACCCCTTAGAAGAGAAATGGATTGAACATGCGAAGAGAAAATTTTCTAAGTCCTAATCTTCTAGGACGAATTTAATATTCATCTTGGGACGAACTTCTAGGGATTCTCACTTGCACTGTTCGTCCAGACAAAAAATAAGGTTTGTACCGGGATGAAACTCTCTGTATGAGATTGTACAGGACGAATTTAATTTTCATCCCTGGACGAAGGTCTCTATATGTGACCGTACAGGACGAAATTAATTTTTTTCCCTGGACGAAACGCTCTGTATAAAATCATCCTAGGACGAAATCTGTTCATCCCATGATGAACTGAACCGATTTACGTTAGTTGGTTACGTCCTGTAGAATTTTGGGAACTGACCTAAATAATAACTGTTTCGTACTGGACGAACATAGTTCGTACGGGACGATGAGCATGTACGAACATAGTTCGTACCAATTTACATTAGGATCGTTTCCACGAAATTAATTTTTTTCCCTGGACGAAACGCTCTGTATAAAATCATCCTAGGACGAAATCTGTTCATCCCATGATGAACTGAACCGATTTACGTTAGTTGGTTACGTCCTGTAGAATTTTGGGAACCGACCTAAATAATAACTGTTTCGTACTGGACGAACATAGTTTGTACGGGACGATGAGCACGTACGAACATAGTTCGTACCAATTTACTTTAGGATCGTTTCCGACACTTTAAGTAAAATCGTCCAGGATGATCCACGATCGTACAGGACGATCCACTGCGTACAGAATTGAAAACTTATAATTTTTGCGCAATTTTTCTTGTCTTTTGTATATATACTTCAAATTATACTGCCACCAAATCTTTTTGCCATTTGTTCTTCGTGCCTATTAAAAGAAAAGTTAAGGAGAGAGTGTGAGAGAGCATTCAAAGGAGGATTCCTACCACTGGAGCGTGAGGTCTTCACTTGGTGTTCAAAGGTAAGAATCTCTACTTGTGATTTGGGATTACTTCACTCTTTTCTTTCTTCCTTCTAGATTTCTTGTGAGAAGATCTGTCAAGGAGATCGGGTTCTTAGCCCACACTGGGAGAGTGTGAAAAGACGAAGGGTTCTCTGCCCACACTAGGAGAGTGTGAAAAGACGAAGGGTTCTCTGCCCTCACTAGGAGAGTGTAAAACGATGACGGTTCTCTGCCAACACTAGGGAAAGTGTAAAAGGACGAAGGTTCTTTGCCAACACTAGGGAAAGTGTAAAAGGAAGACGGTTCTCTGTCGCACTCGGTAGTAGTGAAAAGAGTGGTTGTAAAGGCTTCTCCGCCTTGTTGTGGGTGCAAAAGGAGAGACACTTTTGGTATTAGTGCAATACTCAGAGGGTGCCTCTAGGGAGTGGATGTAGGTCTGGTTTAGACCGAACCACTATAAATTGTGTGTCCTTTTATTTTACTGCTTTTATTTTCCGCATTTAATTTAGTATTTTAAAATTGTGGTTGAAAAACTTATTATAAAAATTCATTAAATTTTAATTTCGGTTAAATGTATCAAAAGAGGGAAAATTTTAAATACCAATTCACCCCCCTTCCGTCTTGGTAGCTTTGGGACAATAACTTAGGTCTAACAACCCATTTACTAGACTCAACAGGAAAATCACTGGATTTGAATTCAAAAGAGGCATCTCCTTCTATGATGCAGTATAACAAAAAGCAGGATGACAAATTTGAGGTGGAAGAAGGATATGGATAAGAAAAAGCTATTGCTGATACAGGAGATTTAATTCCAGAAATTGAAGCTGTAACTGAGAAAGAGGTGTCAAATCTGATAAATAAAAAGACTGGAGATAATGGAGAGATTGGTAGATTAAAAGAAGCTGATTTGAATACAGTTCATGAATGCAATACAGGGGAATTGGGAAATTGCACTGGGAATCAGAATGTTATTCCAGTAAGAACAACTAATTCAAACCAGCTCAATGCTTGGAGTAAGAAACCTAATATCAAGGCTTCAGACCAAAATTTGGGAGATTTCTTATCAGAAGATGGTGGACCTGTTAAACTTCATGCAGAGAAGGAATTAGAGAATATCAAGAAGCTATAAAATTCTCTAGTGGTAAAGTTTTTGGAGGTAATGTGATGTTTCCTATTACTAGTACATAATTAAGGAGGCAATGGTCTTCTTTTGGGAAATTTCATCTTACTATGCTCGTGAAGGATTGGGTTTTATGTTCTTTTTAGGAAGTAGAAACAATGGAAGCTGTGTTATCAAATGGGCCTTGGTTTGTCAATGGACAAATTATTGGCATGGACAAATGGACTCCGAATTTCAATCCTAACTCTTTAAAAGGCTTAATTGCACCAATATGGGTTAGGATGCCTAATCTCCCACTTCAATGTTGGGATGAAATAAACATCTGTAGAATAGCTTCAATGATTGGGAAACCTATCATGATTAATGGGAACATGTTCCAATGGGGAAGAAGGGAGTTTGGGAGGATTTGTGTTAGAATCAATTTGGATGCTTAATTGCCTCTTGGAGTATGGGTTGAAGGGAGAATTGAGAAATTCTTCCAAAAATTAGAATATGAAAGGTTACCAAACTTTTGTTTTGGTTGTGTAAAAATTGAGCACATGAAGAAAGATTGTTTAGAAAAGAAAATGGGAGGAGATAATGTTCCAATTGAAGCCAGTTTGAAGCAAAGAGAGGAAAGCAATCAAGCACATAAAATTCTCGATCAAGTTGAGAATTCTTTGGAGACAAATGAAGGTTATGGGCCATGGTTACTAGTGAACTATGGAAAAAGAAGATACAAAAATTTGGGCTTTAAGAGGTTCATCACAAGGAGAAAAGAAGAACGGCTGAGTAAAAATGCTAAATTATTCCCAAAAATCTAAAGAAAAGCATGTTGGAGACTGCAAAGAAATTTGGAAAGAGGTGGGCTTGGTACATACTGGGAGATCTATGGAACTTGAAAATGCTGAGACGATACTATACAGGAAATAGAAGATGTTAGTGCTTCTGAAGTCACAAAGAATGATGGCATGTCTTCTAACTTGACTAGTATTGCTGTTAATAACAATTTCAATATTCTGGACAACTTGGTGGAGGAAGGAGAGATAGTAAGCAATGAGCAAAATGTGGAAATTAATAAAATGAAAGATATGGAGGTAGCAAATACAATAGAAAATTTCAAAATAAAAGGTAGTTTGGAGGAAAAGAAGGTGGATGAAATGAAGGATGGGGATTCTTCCATTTTAAAAAGGATTGGTTCAAAACAGCTTAAAGGCCTAGGACCTATTAATTCTGCTCCTAAGAGTATGAGAGCTGAAGGAGATGGCAAGGATAAGTTGTGGACTATTTCCCCTCTTGTTCAATGAATTCTTCCATAATGTTTTGGAATTGTAGAGGAGCTAGGAAGAAGAAGGCCTCTCTATACTTGAAGGAGGCGGTGAAAGAGCATGGGATTTTCTTTATTGGTTTACTTGAAACCAATGTTACTAGTTTTGATAGAAGGGATGTGGATCAACTGATTGGTTCAGATTGGGAATTCTTTCATGTGTCTTCAGAAGGTTTGTCTGGTGGTATTATTGTTTTATGGAAGGCTAGCTTTCTAAAATTTCAAATTTTGGAATTTTCATCCGAATTCATTATTGGTGATTTGGAAGTTCCTAGTAGAGACAAATGGAGGATTGCTTCTATATGTGGAAATAAGGATGCTTACAAAAGAAGGAGGCTTTAGGAGAGGATGGAATTCTATTCTTCAATGAAGTTACCAATGGTGTTGGGAGGAGACTTCAACTGTATTCTCTCTAAAGATGACAAGAGGGGAGGGAGAAGATTCTTGTTTTCTCTTGGACCAAAGGAGATGAAATCCTTTCTAGCATATAATGACTTCCATGAAGTTAGATTTGTTGGTCCAAAGTTTACTTGGTATAACAACAAAAAAAGAGTGGATTGGATACTAGAAAGGCTTAATATATGCTTCTTAAATTCGGCTGCATTGAATTCAACTCATAGATAGGTGGTGAGACACTTGGCTCGGGTACCTTCAGATCAATGCCCAGTCATATTGAATCTTTTGGCGCAGCATTCAATAAAGAAGGTTCTCAAGTTTGAAGAGGTGTGGGCTTCCAATAAGGCTTCGGTTGCTGTAGTTAGAGGAATTTGGAGGGAAAACCTGGTTGGCATCTTCTCTCAGATTTTGAATCAAAAAATGGAGAAAACTCTTAAAGTACTTTCTTATTGGAGCCAAGGCTAAACACTCAAGTATTGTTAAACAAAAAGAAGATCTTTTGAAGCATATTGAAGAAGTAAAAACTAGAGAAGCTAATATAGGTGAGCTATCTGAGGAGGATAGTTGGTTGTTGAATGTTAAAGTGTGTGAGCTGAACTCAACTCTTGCACGGCTGGATATTTGGTGGAGACAAAGAGCCAAGGTAAAGTAGATGATGGAGGGAGATCAAAATTCAAAATTTTTTCAAGCCTATGCATCGGCTAGAAGAAACTCCAATTACATTGCTAAGATCAAAAATGAAAATGGGGACATTGAAGAAGATCAACATCAAATAAAGGAAGTGATGGTTCAGTTTTTCAAAAACAAATGGAGGAATAGAAATTGCAATCTTCAGAATTGGCCAACCCCGTGCAGATTATTGGAAGATGGAGACAGATAGGTGCTAAACAAGGCTTTCACTATGTAAGAAATGGAAGAGGTGATCAAGAGTAGTGGATGCAACAACTCCCCAGGTAATGATGGCATTACATTTTCCTTCTTTAAAGCATTTTGGGAGATTATTAAATATGATTTATGGAATGCTATCAATTTCTTCTTTCAAATGGCTATCATGGATACTAAATGGAAGGAAACTATTATAGTGCTTATTTCAAAAGTAAGCAACCCTTTGACTCCAACTAATTTCAGACCAATTAGCTTGTGTAATTCGGTATATAAGTTGGCTGCAAAGATGTTAATGAATAGGTTGTCTCCTTTTATTCCTAAACTCATATCAGAGGATCAAGCTACTTTTGTGAAAGGGAGATCATTATCTGACCATGTATTGGTTACTCAAGAGATAATGCATAAATTCAAAAATTCTAAGTCAAATAAAGGTTTGGTTTCCTTCAAGATTGATATGGAGCATGCTTATGATTCGATGGGATGGCAAACACTGGAGAAGGCAATGGAGTATTTTGGCTTTCCATCCGATTTTTCTAATCTAATCATGGAATGTGTAAGAGACTCTAAATTCACCATTTTGATTAATGGGAGTCTTACTAAATGGATAAGTGGAAAAAGTGGATTTAGACAAGGTTGTCCCTTGTCTCCCTTTCTTTTATTACTATGCTCCCAATTGTTGTCAAATGCGTTTAAGCAAAGGGAATATTCCATTGGTGTTTGGTTGAGTGTGAATGGACCTAGAATCTCCCATTTTCTATATGCTGATGATTTGATTATCTTCTCAGAGACTAACATGAAGACAGTTAAAGGGATCAAAAATATTCTGGACAATTTCTGTGGATGGTCATGACAAAGGATTAACACCATTAAATCTTGTATGATTTTTGGAAAATCGATTAATAAAAGAAGAAGGAAGAAGATCTCTTGGCTCTGGGATTCACAATAGTGAAGGAGCTGTCTCTTATCTCTGGATCAAACTAGCAAGGGAAGATTTCCATTTCATCATTGAAAAGGCTATAAAGATGACTAATGTGTGGGGAGGAAAGTTATTTGTTTACCTAGTAAGATTTTACTTACAAAATACACTTTACTTGCTTATACTACTTTCCAATGTACCAACTCTTTGGGCCCAATGAGTATCCTTGAAGAGGTAGACAAGATTGGTAGAAACTTCATTTGGAACAAAGCAAATGGGAGACAAGGTATCCACTATGTCAATTGGGAAACAATGTGTCTCCCAATGAAATGGGGAGGTAGATCTCTCCATTCTTGATCGAGCAAAGTGGGGCCTTTGAGAGATAAATTAGCTTGGAAGTATGTGAATAACAAAGACTCCTTAATCCACAAAGCATTATATCCAAAATAAGGAGAATTGTGGGCTAGCAACTCAAGGAGGACGGGATCTTTAGCATGGAAAATCATCAAGGATGGAGGTAAAGCTCTTAAGCCTCTTATTAGATGGAATATTGCTAATGGAGAGGAGATTGATGTATTCAATGACACTTGGATATTGGATAAAAGCCTTTGTAAATGGCCAACATTTTTTATCCCTCATGATAGCAGCAGCTTCTCTGTCTCAAATTTTATAGCCAACGGTAGTTGGAATGAAGAAGAATTGAAGAAATATGTAGGTAGTGAGCTAATTATCTTGATATCCCAAGTTAAAATTCATTCTAATATGAAGGAAGATAAAATGGAATTGTTGTTCTTAAAAACTGGAAAATCAAAATCTGCAATGGTGTTTGAAATGAAGATAAGGCATAAATGTTTGCAGCAATTCTGAAGCTGGACCAGTAAAAGTAAGCTGAATCCTAGAGTGAAATACTATGGTGGAGAATTTTTAACAAAGCACTACCTACTGCCCAATTCCTTGAATATAGAAGGTTACAAAGAGATGGAAATTGCTGAAGGGGCTGTAATGAAATAGAAAATGAAGACCATGTGGCTGTTAGATGTGAAAAACTGAAGGATGTGCTAAATCAACTTAGCAGATGGGGGTTTTCATTGCCGGAAGCTAACTCCTTAACAGATTGCTGCAATTGTCTGTCAAATAAATCTCCTTTTATGATTAATCTATATTGTAATATGTTGCATTTTAAATGGAAGTCAAGGAACAAATTGGTTCATAATGGCGGTGAGGACAACTTTTTGATTATTGCTTCTAATGCATTAAGCTTTGCATCTTTATCAACTGATGGAAATGGTAAAATCTAGGGTGTATGGCATACTAACCAGTCTCTTGGACTATTCAATATGCATTGGTATCCTCCTCCACTTGATTGGCTAAAGGTAAATGTGGATGCAACTCTCCTTTCTTCTTATAAAGCTGGAATAGGAAAAGTTTTTTGGTATCATAAAGGAAGACTTCTTCTAGCTTTTGGGAAAACGGTATTGCATTGGGACATCTCGTCTCTGGAGCTTCAGGCTACTCAAGTAGTTAAGGAGATGATTAAGGATTGGATGTTTAAATACAAGGTAATCATAATAGAAGGTGGCAATGTTAATGTTTTAGCATTTTTGCAAAAAGCTAAGACTAGTGGAGAACAATGGTATGGAGATTTACATTTATTTAATGGGTTTAATAATATAATTTTTAATTGCATTGATAGAAGGACAATAAGTTAGCGGATCTATGTCCTAACTATGGTATTATTAGTACTTTTGTGTGGGATGAGTTTAGCATGAATAAGGTTCCTCCTTCATTTTGGGATTTATTAAAGGAGGAATCTAATGTACTTAGTTCGTAGGGTGTTTTCCGTTTTCCTTCACACTTCTAAGATTAGCTTCATAAAAGATGATAATATTATCAGCATACTATAAATGGGATATTTATTATGCATTAGAGGCCAATAACTTTTATGTCTTGCAATTTTGATATTTAATCGAAAGAAATAATTACATTGGTAATAGGTTGTATAGTTTTTATAACTTGCAATTTTGTGCAATAACTATTGCTTCTAAATTTAAACAAACAAAAGGTTTATTGATTGGCAAGTTTTCTTTAATCATATTGTTCAAAGAATTTTAGTGAAAGAAAGTTTTTAATTAATTGATTAATTAATTAGTTCATTACTAATTTTATTTTAAAAATAAAAATTAGTTAAATTCTTATTTAAATAAACCTAAATTACATGAGCTTTTTGTTTTATTTTGATTGTTGGCAAATTTGAGTTGAAATTATTTAGTAATTCTAGTTTGGAAAAGATCATGAATTAGTTGGGTGTTTAAAATTTTTTAAGAGGTTTAACAATTTGGTATCATAGTCACTAGTTAGGTTTTGAACGGAATGGGAGTTTTAAATGTTAAGATTGAAATGTTCAATGGAAAAATTGATTTCTCTTTTTAAGGAAAAAAGAATGAAAAACAATTTCGGTCCAAATGAAGGTTTCTAATGTGTTGGAAGGAGAGAAAATTTTGTTGAATTCTTTTGATCCTGATGAGAAGGTAGATATCAAGGAGTTAGCTTATTATACGTGTACTATCCCAACTCTTAACAATATTGATATTGTCCATTTTAAAATAAGAACCTCATAGTTTTGTACTGTTTGTGACTTCCCAGGAGTCACTCATCCTATGATTTCTTTGTGTTGAGCACACTTAACTTTGGAGCTTCTTAATAAAATTCCAACCATTAGTCCAAAAGGCATTTCGATGTTTAAGATTTTAGCTTCTTTTTACTTAAGGGGTGCTTCATAATATTTTCCACTTAATTAACTGACATCACTATCATAATTTTTAGCGCAGAATCATCCACTTAGTTATTATTTTCTGGATGGTGTATTACTCTAATATTATTTGTACTAGCCCAAACCCTTAAGTTATTGCCTACTTTGGCTTAAGTACCTCACAATTTCATCCTATTTCTGTAACATCCAAGGAGGTCACCCATCACAAGATTCTTAGGGATGAGCATGCTTAACTATTGTGTTTCTTAATGAAATTTCAACAATTACACCAAAAGACACCTCAATTTTAAGTGTTTAGCTTCCTTGAACTTAAGGGCTTTTACAATGTATATGGATATTTTGATCAATTAAATTTTTTTTCTACTTATATTTGATTTAACAGTGATAATAGAAATTTGGTAGTTATGGTTATGTAAATTAAGAGATAAAAGAATAATTCTTCGAAATTAGATTTTGAAACATGATAATTATTATCGGAACAATCGTTGGAAGAATTAATTTAATTCTTACCATAGATATAAAAAATTGATTGTGAGTTTGGTAGATTGGGCAGATTAAGGTGCATTATTTTGCATCAATAATTGATTACATAAGTAAATGATATGATTGAATGAATTATTTTAGTGTATGTTATGAATTAATTGAGTTTGATGAGTTTTGATTCATGATTTGATTTTTTATTAATTTAGGATTTGATTGTAAATTTTTTTTTTTGTATTGATATTGTGCTCGAATCCTTAAAGAAAAATATTGAGGATAATAATTTATTAAGGTCGGTAGATTATGATAATGTAAATTTCTTAAATAATTTGTTTTTAAATAAAAATTTTGAATTTCACTGACATATCTTGCCATAGAAGGAAGAGGAGGAAGGGGAGAAAATAGTTGAGAATAAAAAAAGAGAAAATTTGATTTTAGCCTATTGATCTCTTTGCCATTTTTGTAGAGCTTGATCAAAATATGATTGGTGACTCTTATCTTACTTTTATCTTTAAAGATTTTAAATTTAAAAATTTAAATTTCCTACAACTGATTTTATTGCATTTTCATTAGATTTATTAAGCTTTTGTTGCCTAACTTTTTATATGATATAATATTGATATTCTAAAGATTTTGATTGTAATAATTTTGAATTTTATTAAGTAAAATAGACATTACTGAATTTTGTATGATTTTTCCTAAATAAATGTAAGTATTTTTTCAAAGCATACTCTTAAAAAAACATTGAGAATGAAGATAGACATATTATTTTGTAATAGTTAGTTGTTATTACTATTATAAAGACTTATATTTATATGTGTGAAAAATAAGTTAAAAATAGGTTCCACTATCGTTGGCTGGAGACTGATTGACCAATAGATAATGGTCGGCTAATGTGCTTTCTTTTAAATATATGGTTTGGTTATCCTCAACGTATTCACATGATACTGATTGGGAGTTTTAAGGACTTATTACTATGCCAACATGCAAATAGTGTTGATTATATTTACTATTCCAATGACTATTGTCAATGATTTACTGATATTGGAAAACATCGCTTAAACTAAGAAATATTACTTAATTAAAATGATTACTAAAATATATGTTACTAACTAATTAAAATGATACATATTTACTTTTCACTATTTATTAGTTTATTATCACAATGCATTTTTTAATATTATTAATATGGGTTTACTTCTACCGATACTATTTTTGATGTCACAATTTACTGATTTAGTGTATCACTCCAATACTAATACTGATGCTGCTTTTGGTATATTGTTATTATTGCTACTATTATTATTAATTGATTGTGTTATTTATTTATTAATTAATTATGTCACATATTGAGCTTGGAATATACTTATTTAATATTGATATATAATACATGGATAGTATGTGTACTCTCCTATATGATTTTTCTATATTTATATAATTTTGACCATCTTTATCGATGCTTTAGTTTTAGCACTTTATATGATTTCTCTACTTATTGATAATTATAATAAAATGAATACTTTATTGATTCAACACCCATATGGTTTATTGGTTTGTTTGTTGTACTTTTTACTAGCTTCTTTATAATACTTTTTACTATTTATATATTCTATTACCATTACATGTAAGCTTTACTATTTCTGCATTGATTCTTGATCATATTATTATTATTATTATTATTATTATTATTATTATTATTATTATTATGAATTGAATGACAACATGCATACTACTTTTTTTAGTGCTTTGAATTTAGTTATAGGATTTTAGTGACCTAATAAGCTTTTAGTTTATTTATGTAATTTAAATATTTTCTAGTCAGGGCAAAGGATCAAGAGTCTGAGGCTAATATGGATTCCTCAGGTTCTATTTCTTTTTATTTTAGCTATATTTTATACTCAAGGCTAAAATGATAGATTATTTTTACGTGATTCCTAAGTATTTTATAAAATCTTGGAGAAATGAATATAGATATATATAAATGTTTTGATCAATAGAATTTTCTTTTGCTAATATTGATTTTATATTGATAAAAGGAATTAGGTAAGAATAAGATTTTTGGCATCACAATATGCTGGTGTTGTACTAGAGATATAAGGTTCTTTGTGAGATTGATATGGAAATCACTATTATTGGGATATGGTTGAAATTTGATAAAATATATATGACTAAAAATTTGCATTATAGGATTTATTACAAGGGAAAATTGTTTGGATTTAAAATATATGAGTTAAAAATACTTTTTAATAATATGGATTACCTAAATAAATTTATAATTGATTTAGAGAATCTTGGTGTTAAGGTGACTGATGAGGATCAGGCAATAATCATCCCAAATTCACTTCCTAAATCTTAAGGTCATTTTGTTTAAATAACAAAATATGCTCTGGAGCCGTTATCTTTGGAAGAGGTTTAGACTACTTTGAAATCTAAAAAGATAGAAACCAAAATAGAAAAAGAATTAGAAGGATCTTTAAGTTTGAATGCTAGAGGAAGGCCAATGAAAAAGAAAAGAACAAGTTTAGACATAAGTCATGGTCCAAATTTAAGACTAAATAAAAATGTTTTCCACTACAAGAAAACAGCTCATTTCCGATGGAGGTTCCTGCGGATCTGAAATTGTCGCTTATAGCGACGGTTTAACGCCGAATATTATGATAAAAATCTTCCAGCATAATAACCGGCGTATACTGGTAAGTTTCTATCTTATATAATGCTGGTTAATTTTCCATTGCAGTGATATACCCGTGTAGAATCTGTCAGAAATTATTGGCATTTTGCCAACATATTTTTTGCTGGCATATTTAAACACAATGACTTATTACCGGTGTATAGGTCACCAAAAATTGACCCGTCATAATAGCCATCGATAAATCTACCAGAAAGAGCCCTATTTTGACATTTCAGCCCGTTCTTTCTCATTTGCTTTCATTCTATTCTCTGTTCACTATCCAGCTACGATGACGCATCGCAACCTCAGCCATCCGTTTGTCGCCATTCTTGGCCTCCGCCACCATTATTGGGCTCCACCGACATTCTTGGCCTTCAGTGCCGTTAAGGTGAGCCGATATTCATTTGCCCACACCGGTTCTCATGATGGTTTCCATCTCTTTTGGTAATACTCAAAATTAGTTTTTTTTCTTCATTCATGGATGTTCTCACTTGACATTTGCTATTTTCTTATGATATTCTTATTGTTTATAAGTCTAGAGAGGGAGTTGAAGGTAAACTTGAATTATAGATGTGAACCTAAGTCTAAATGCCTCTATTTGAGTAGATCTATAGTTGATCAAATGGAATGTAATTTTAGTAATATTAGATTAGGTAGGAGGGGGAGGGGGGGGGATTGTGAGTTTTAGAATTAAAGTTGGATGGTTGAAGTGGAGGAATGCATTGTGCTTATTTTGTTATAAAAAAGTCCCCCTCAAAATTAAGGAAAAATTCTATAAGATGGTGATTAAACCTGCAATGCTTTATGGTGTAGAATGTTGGCCATTAAAAGGAAGCATAATATTTTATTAAATGTTGCAGATATGAGGATGCTTAGGTGGATGTGTGGCTTTACTCTTAGAGACAGAATACAAAAGAGAGTTGCCTTAGATGGTTGGTCATATAAAATGGCATCCTTCCAATGACTGGCTGGAGGCCTTCTGATAAAATAGATGAGGATATTAGTAGTAGAAATCAATTTGGATGGTTGAACTGGAGGAATGCATTGGGCTTCTTGTTTGATAAAAAATTTCCTCTTAACCTTGCAGGAAAATTCTACAATATGGTGGTTAGACCTGCAATGCTTTATGGTGTAGAATATTGGCCATTAACATTCGACCAAATCAATCATAGGGGTTTTAATGGATAATATTTAATGATTTTCAACACTTGTTCGGTTTTGCACAAACACTAACCCACCACCTATTATTTCCTTATTGTTTGATAAGAGTTGGGTTTTGTAGTAAATTTGAAGGTCATCATTCAATAGGATACATTTTGATAACTACACAACTATTAATATTATTGTTGTTGTTGTTGTTAGAAATGTTCTTATTAAATCACTAAATTTTTACACATTTTTATTTTAGATGGATATCAGAAATCAATGAAGTTGGATGTATGATCAATTGTCACAAGGATGAAAGTCATTAATATATGAGTTTATTAAAGGGGTGAAATATTTTATTCAAACAGCCAGACAAATGCCTAGTTTCATCTTAGATGCAAAGTTTCACTGCCCATGTTGCAAACATAAAAATCAGGTGCACCTAAGTCCAGATGATGTAATTATAGATTTATACCATTGAGGGTTCCTGCCAGAATATTGGTAATAGACTTATCATGGTGAGTATGAGCCATATTTAAATTCTCGGTGTGATCCATTGACAAGTTCTTACACAGCTATTGAAGATAATATCCGACCTGATCTTGAGGACTAAGTTCATGATGCAATAGGAGTGTACTCTGAATAATACATAGTAGAGTCGCCAAATGAGGAGGCACAACATTTTTATGACTTGTTGCAGGATTCCAAAAAACCAATATGGAAGGGGTACATAACTCATTCGGAGTTATCTGTTGCTGTTAAGATGTTAAGTATTAAGGCAGAATATAATGTCTTCTGTGAATGTTTCAATCAATTTATTGTCCTCCTTAAGGAAACCAACCAGACAGATAACATGATTCCTGTAGATTTATATCTGATTAAAAAGTTGGTTCCAAACTAGGTTTGACATACACGAAGATAGATTATTGTGTTAATGGATGCATGTTATACTATAAGGATGATCAGTCTGAAACTGTTTGTCGTCACTGCAATGCACCAAGATTTAAACATAAAAATGTGTCACAAAGAAAGTAGAAGGATGTACCATTCAAGATGATGTTTTACTTTCCTATAATTCCTAGATTACAAAGGTTCTTATTTTATTTTGATTTATTTAATTATTGTATTATTTCATATTAAATATTTGATTTAATTTAAATTTGTTTTGTTATTTAAAGTTGATTATATTTGTAATATCAAATTGACTAAATATTTATTTTGAACAAATATTATTTTTTATAGATTTCACCCATCAAAACAAATAATGCATAAGATACGGGACATAATATGGGGCAAGTATGATGCTCCTTATGTTTCTTGGAAGAAAGTCCCTAAGGTAGTGCGAAAAATGTGATTTAGAGAGTTTGAGATTAGTATTTACAAATATTTTCTATATTATATATAAATTTCTCACCTAATAAATATTATATGTTCTCAAATGCAAAAGGATTTTTATTAGTGTCCCTAGTATAATGATAAAATTAGAAAAAATTTTGAGAAGTGTGGGTCGACTTGCATGGGAGATATATTCATAGATATTAGAAAAGCTGGCGAGCAACCACTCTGGATAGCTAAGAGTGTATGCGCTGAGTTGAATGCTTCTTGGGGTAGCCTAGAGTATACCAGAAAAAGAGAGAAAAATAGACAGAATGGAGCTTCTGATGTTCGGGCATGGATAGTTCCCTTCATACTAGGGGTTCTGTACCACATACTAAGCATAGAAAATGTTTGGTAAGGAATTTGCAAATATTTTATTAATTTACTTTAATATGAATACTAATGTATGCCTACTATAGAAATTAGTGCTAGGTAGATAGCTGATACCTGTTGAATTACATAGTTGTACTCATAAGTGACATGATCAGCAATGGGGTTGATGAGCGAGCGAGGAAAGCCAATGTAAGTATATAATTTTAAATTTTTTTATATCATGTATAATTTCATTAAATTCTTTATAACTATTGCAGGAGGAATATATACGACTTCGAGAGAGCCAGGCTACAGCAGTTGAAGGTTCTTCTACTGGATCGGCCAAATATTCTAAGTACTGCATTTGGTCGCATGCAATAGGAGGGATACAACACGGAAGAGTGTATGGTTTAGACTCGCAAGCCCATGTATATGAAGGAAAATCCTCTACTAGCTCTAGCTTTACATCAAGTTCCTAGGACTCTGCATATAGCCAATAGATAGCTCCCCATACTACCAAGCTAGAGCAGCTTAGAAAAGCTCAAGTTTACTGGTAGATGCAGATGTTGATGCAATAGTAGATGCAACAAGAATAGATGAAGCAGCAATTTCAAATGCAAAATTCTTAATTATTGGATGAAATACAAAGATAAGAGAGCAGCTTAGTTAGAATAATATAGTTTCAGAGGCAGAGGAGACTGAATCAAAGTAGTTGTGTTAATTTTAAACTTTTGAACAATTGAATGTATAATCTTTTCAACAGTTGATATGTTTAGATGTTTTAATATTGTTTAATTATTGGATAAATTGTGTTTTTTTATATGTATTTGATATTGTTTATATATTGTGAATCAGATGTTAATATTATGTGATGTTTAGATGTAATGTGAAAATTTGTTTGCAGGTGTGAAAATCCATTTTGATTATTGGAAGGAAATTTTTTTTTTTTTTTTTTTGCTACAAGTTTTTGGAAAAACATCTGCCGGTACGGGTTCCACCATATGATACCCTTACTTCTACTAACTATTAATGGTGTAATAATGCATCAGTAATACCGACGAAGTTTACGCTGATTTTTCTATTAAATCGAGTTTTTGTAACAATTTTGGCGTAAGTTCCACCACTTTTACTGGCACAAATATATGCCAGAAATATCGGTGGAACATATGCAAAAAAAATTGATTAAAAAATGACATATATGCAATTCATTTCCACCGGTGTTTTGCCAGAAGTACTGCTACAAATATTCCGGTGAATTTATCACATTGGAATGTTGTTTCCAGCACGTGTTTTACGATCGTATGGTTTTTTGCCAGAAACTCTTCGAAAAACCATATATTTTTATTTTTTTTCATTATTTCCTTGATATTTTCCTCCGATCATCCTATATTTTCATATAGTGTTCACTATCATAAGGAAGGGCGCTATGGAAAAAATTATTCGAATCTAAAAAAGAAGGATAAGGGAAAGTCAGTTGAATTTGAGGATGTATTAGTAACATCAGATAGATTTATGAATTTAGAGGTTTTGATAGTCATATAGATTCTAACATGGAAGTTCGGATATTGGATTTAGGGTTTTAATTTCATAGGACTCCTAGCATGCACTAGTTTGATTCGTTCAAAGATGTTAATGGAGGGAAACTCATTATAGAAATAAAGTAACTTGTAGAGTCCTTGAAATTGGAACTATTACAATTAAAATTGATGATAGAGCGATTAGGACTCTTACAAAAATTAGGTATATCACAAATTTGAAAAGAAACTTGATGTATCTTAATACTCTCAAACTGCTTGGCATCATGTCTAAAGATGAAAGTGGAATTCTTAAGGTTATCAAAGGCTTGATTTTGATTATGAAGGGTATTAGGTAAAATAGCTTTCATTCTTTATTAACAAGAATAATGACGAAATTAGTAGGAACACTGAATGTTATAAAGACAGATCAAATAAGGCTTTGGCATCTTTGGCTTTGTTAAGTGAGTAAGAATGGTTTAAATGTTCTACACTAATAAGGAGATTTTAGAAAAATTAATATGGATAAGATTTATTTCTATGAACATTATATCATTGGAAAATAAACTCAGGTAAAGTTTTTTATAGGATAACAGATTATTAAAGGGATTGACGATTATATTCATTTAGATATTCAGGGACCAGCTCCTAGTTCAACATAAGGTGCAGGTAATTATTTTATCTCCTTCATTAATTATTTCTCAATAAAAATTTAGATTTATATTTAAAAACATAAAAATGAAGCATTTAAGTCTTTTAAGCAAGGGAAAATACTTGTTAAAAATCATACTGAAAAGAAAATTACTAGGTTGAGAATAGATAATCAGTTGTGCTATTTGATTAATGAATTTATTGATTTTTTTAAAGAAATGGAATTGCCCAACATAAGATTATATGAATGACTCCATAATAGAATTATATTTTTGAGAGGATGATTTTTTTTTTTCTAGAAAAGATAAGATGTAATCTATCATTTATTAAAATGGATAAGCATTTCTGGAAAGTAGTAAAAATTGCTCGCTACTTTTTGAATAAAAATTCATCTACAACTCTTTAATTTAAAATTTTTTAAGAAATTTGTACCAAGAAAATGGTTGATTACAACAATCTAATAAATTTAGGATGTCCGTTGTATGTTCATAGGAATCACAAAAAATTGGAAGTATGATCTAAAAAAGGTAAATTCTTAGGATATCCAGATGGGGTCAAAGGGTACTGGCTTTTAGATGAGTCTAAGTGTATCATTAGCAAATATATTATCTTCAATGAGCATGAAATAATGATTGATCAAAATACTAAAAGAGATCAGGAGACCATAGAGGACACTGATATTATAGAGAACATTGATTCAAATAAGTTGTAGGTGGAGCTGATGCCGATAGATATTAGTGTCCATGATCATCTAGAAGAGGTTGGTACTAAGTATGATCAGAATAATTTGGAAAATTATAGTCTAGCTATTGATCGAATAAGAAGGAACATTAGAGCACAAGATAATTTAGGTTATGCTGATTTAACTACATATACTCTTACAGCTATTAACAAATTATTAGATGATGAGCCTAAATAATATAATGAAGTAATGATCAATAATCAAAATGGTTTCTAGAATCACACTATGAATGAATAAATGGAATCACTAGAAAAGAGATGTATTAGGGAACTTGTGAATAAGCCACCAAATAAGTGAATTGTGGGCTGAAAGTTGATTTACAAAAATAGAGGTCGATGTTCCTGATGTTGGGAAGACAAGGTATGATGCAAGGTTACTAGAAACGATGTTCACACAAAAAGAAGGAATATATTACAATGATATTTTCTTACATGTTGTCAAGTATACTTTGATTAGAGCAAATCTATCATTAGTTGCTAGATAATATCTTGAGCTTCAATAGATGGATGTTAAAATAGATTTTCTATTAGGAAACATTGAGGAAGTTATTTACATAAACCAGCCAGAGAGATAGATTAATTAAAGAAGTTATACAGTCAATTTGAGATGAAGGATTTTGTTAGAGTAGACGTATGATTGGGATAGATATAATAAGGGAAATTAATAATGGTTTATTACATTTCTCTCAATAAATATATATCTAAAATGTTATAAGAAAATTTGAAATGGAATAAACCAAAATCAATTTAATCACGATTGAGTTGATAGTTGAAGTTTTTTTTTATTGTAGTCAATAACAATAAAGCAAGATAAGAGGCATATGAGTTTAGCTCCATATGCAAGTGTTTTCTAGCAATTTGATATATTTTATGGTTTGCACCAGGCCAGATATTAGTTTTGCTACAAGTATGATTTACAAATTCATAGCGAATCTAAGAAAAGAGCATTTGAGGGTTATTAAGTAGATCTTTAGATATCTCAGAGGATTATATGGTATTGGATTGAATTATAAAAAGGAAAACTAGGTTATAGTGAAAATTTTAGGTTTTCTAGATTCAGATTATGTAGGAGATTTGGAGAAATGAAGATCACTCACATGGTATGTTTTTCAAGTCTACGGTAACACGATTGGTTGGAATTCCAATCTTCTGTTAGTTGCGGCTTTATTAATAGCAGAGGCAAAATATATGAATGATATGGAGGCACTAATACAAAACTCTGGTTGAAAGTATTTCTTGAGGAGCTTGAGAGAACATAATTAAAATCATTTATTTGGTATATAGTCAAAGTGATAATCAGCTAATGAAGAATCACATCTTGTTGAGTCTAGTAATTAGGTTATTAAGCCTAAGTTAATGTCCCAAAGGCTACCAAGAGGGGCGGGGGGGGGTTATTGAGGAATGTTTTGTTAGAACAACCTCCAGGATTTGAAAATTCAAAAAATTCCAAAATATATGTTTGTAAGTTTAAAGAAGCATTATATGGAATTGAGTTGAGAGTAAGGCACCTAGGACTTGGTATGAGATTAGGGTGAGCCACCGTTCCTTACTTGAAAAATCTTTGAAAAAGAAGTGTTGGGATACAACTCTTCTTTTTAAAGAAAATTTGGAGAAAGGAAATACTCATGTTTAAATTTATGTGGATTGATATCATCTTTGGATTCTTCAAAATAAAATCTTGTATGATTTTCTAAAACAGATGAATAGTGAATTTTGGAAATGAGTCTAATGGGAGATTTAAATTACTTTCTAGGTTTTGCATTAAGCAACTTGAGGAAGGACATCTTAGCCAAAACTTAAATATATTTAAGGACATCCTCCAAGAAAATATGGAAATGATTAATGCTAAACCTGTGTAGTACACCAATGAGTTCCACAGTTCAGTTGGGAATAAAGACCTTAAGGGAAAAATCTGTTGATAAAAGAAATATAGAGGGGGATTATTGGATCTTTGCTTTACTGGTGCTGCCTAAAGCGAGCCAGATATAATGTCAGTGTTTGCCTTATGTAACTAGATTTCAATCAATCCAAAAGAATCACATTGTGGACAGCAGATGAAAAAGATTTAAGATTACTTACTAGGAACTCAAAACTTAGGGAATTGTATCCTAAGGTTAGTTCCATTTGAAATTGTTGGTATTCAGATTCTTTACTTGCAGGGCTTAGAGTGGAATAGGAAAAAGTACCTTCTTAAAACATGTCAATTCATTTGGAAATTCAGTAGTTTCTTGGTCCAGTAGAAAACAAAAATTCAGTATAGTAGCCCTATCTACTACAGAAGCAGAATACATTGTATTAGGAACGTTGTATGCACAAGTACTTGATTATTAGGATAACGGTAGGCCCAAACTATTTCCAATTTCCAAAATCCTATTTCAACAAACTCAGAACCAAACACCATTGACATAAGGCATCATTTTAATAAGGGATCATTGTATCCAAGGAGAAATTGAACTCACACTGTTCAACTGAAATCAACTTGCAGACATCTCTTTACAAAAACTTTTAGCCTTTGAACTTAAGTACATTAAAGAAAAGGCTTTGGTGTTATTGATTTGAATGCCTAAATATAAAGATGTCTTCTGCAACATTGATATTTATGTTTCTATAGTTTACTTGTTTTTGTTTTTTTGAAATTTTGTGATTTCTTGTATTTGTTGTACTTGTGTTTAGTTTTAAATGTTTTATTGTGTAGTGTTTATTTTAGTATTTTTTTAGTTATGTTTTGTTTATGTTTGTTGTTTTTGATATATGAAGATGATCATTGTAATCTTTCTCTATTAATTCAATACCCATGTCGTTAGTGATTTAATTTGGTTTGTTTTTAAAAATGTGGTCTAACTCCTTTTGTGAATTTTCATTAGTCTTTTTAATCATAATTGTGCCTAAAATCAGATTGTAAGTTTGAGGATTAATACATTAGAAAATCTAGGTTTTTCTAAATTGGAAAAGTTGTTTATAACTTGTTATAATTATAACTTTTAAAGTCATTCGTAATCATTTGACTACATAAAAGTTATATATTATTTTACAATTTAGATATTTTCTTATTTTGTATTTTCTTTGTCAAGTGATATTTATGACCCTTAGAAAAAATTTTCAAAATTTGATATGTGATTTTGGAAAGAAGGGATTTCAATTACTTCTTGAAAATTGCTACAAAGAGTACAAAAAAATTCAAAAGGAACATCGCGCCAAACAGGTTTCACCAAATATGAAAAAGAGCGTACAAAATTAGCCCAAATGTTCAAAATATGCACATAAATGTGCACAAAAATTTGAAAAAGAAGCGCAAAGCGCCACAAGTGGTAATCGTCTTCTTTCCAAATTCTTTCAATCTCTCAATTCAAATTTGATTTATGCTTCATTTATATTTCTATTGAACTTTGAAATATAGAATTTTTTATTCATCTCTCTTGTAATAATTTCTATATTCAAAATGTCAAATTGAATCATGGTCTTTGAGAAATTCTTCTTACTTTTACAATTATATCACTTCTTTAGTTCTATGAATTTTATGATTGACATAAATGTATTAGTTAAGATTCCAAAACCTTATGACAATCACCATTTAGAATTAAATCTTCAAAATGAATTTCATATAATTACTTACATTTCCGTCGATTCTTCTTTCACTTTTTGTTGTTGTCAAAAAGGGGGAGAATTATTGTGTTTGTATTGATGTTTTTTATGTTTTGCTTGTGGTCACTTTGATTTTTTTTTTTTTTTTTTGTTAAAATTTTTTTTTTTAAAAAAATTGTGTTCTTATGGTTTCAAAAATGCGCCTCCTTTTTTCATATATCATCAATTCAGGGAGAGTTAGGGAGATTTGGTTTAAATTTGAAATCATACAAACAAAATTTGTTTTGCCATCATCAAAAAGGGGGAGATTGTTAGATAGTTGCTATTGCTTGCTTTAAATTTTGGTACTTGTATAGTTTTGCTGATTTCCAAACATTATTGTTCAAATGTGTTAGTTAGTCTGCTAACAATTTTTAAGAATTGTTATCTGCTCGTTGGTGTACTAAGCGATTCAGAAAATTAAACTCCAGACTACGATGACTTCAAATCCAAATTCAGCATGAGATTACTTTGTAAAATTTGTAGCCTTGCACCTTTTCTTTGAAATTAAATTGAAAGGGAGTGATTGTATTGAGTGAAATTTAAAAACATACACAACATAGAGATCATAATAAAATTTATACTGATTTACGGGTACCGATATCAGTTCGTACTGGACGATCAGACTTTATCTCCTTATGAGCACATGGAACGAACAGGAATTGTTTTGAAAAATTTTTTCTAAGTCCTATCGGTCCAAGACGAAATTAGATTATCATCCGAGATGATTTAGGTCGCTGTAAAATTTTTGTCCAGACGAAATTAAATATGCGTCCAGACGACCTGGTCTTTGGAAAATTTTCGTCCAGACGAAAAATTAGAATTATTGTCCATGTGTTTTGGCGATGGTCCTCTAGAAATTTTCGTCCAGAAAAATTAAAAATCATCCGGGACGACGGTTCCTCTGTAAAAATTTCGTGCAGACAATAAATTTTCGTCCAAACGATTTAACCGGCTTATAGAACGGTTTTCAGCAGTTTCTTAGAACGACCTTTGTAATAACGTTTCGTACACGGACGAACCTAGTTCATACGGAACGATCAGCTGCTACAAGACAGTTTTGTACACATATACAAATAGGGTCATTTCAAATTCATTTAAGTAAAATCGTCCAGGATGATCACATCGTACGGGACGATCCAGTTGCGTACAGAATTGAAAACTTGCAGTTTTTGGGCGGTTTTTCTTGTCTTTTGTATTAAATAGGTCCAAATTAGACGCACATAATCTTTGTTATCATTTGATCTTCGTGCCTATTGATGGAATAGCCAAGGAGAGAGTTGAAAGAGCAGCATTCAGGAGGATCCTTCCACTGGAGCGAGAAGGCTTCACTTGGATTTCAAAGGTAAGAATCTCTACTTGTGGATTGGGATTACTCACTCTTTTGCTTTCTTTCCTTCTAGATTCTTGTGAAAAGATCTGTAAGGAGTCCGGTTCTCTTCCGACACTTGGAGAGTGTGAACAGCTGAAGGGTTCTCTGCCGACACTTGGAGATGTGTTGAACAGGTCCAAAGGGTTCTCTGCCGGACACTTGGAGAGTGTGAAACAGCCGAAGGGTTCTCTTCTACACTTGGAAAGTGTGAACAGCCCGAAGGGTTCTCTGCCCACACTAGGAGAGTGTGAAAGACGAAGGGTTCTCTTGCCTACACTTCGGAAGAGTGTGAACAAGGCCGAAGGTTCTCTGCCCACACTAGGAGAGTGATGAAAGGACGAAGGGTTCTTTGCTACACTTAGAGGAGTTGTGAAAGGACGAAGGTCTCTGCCCACACTAGGAGAGCTGTTGAAAGGACGGATGGCTCTCTGCCAACACTTGTGGATTATGAAGAAAGGAGACGGTCCTGCCGCACCGGGGATGCGTGAAAAGCAGTGTGTTGAAAGGCTTCTCCGCCTTACTGTGGGTGCAAAAGGAGAGTCACTTATTGTATTAGTGAAATACTCAGAGGGGTGCCTCGGGCAGTGATGTAGGTCTAGTTTAGACCAAACCAACTATAAAATCTGGTCTCATTTACTTTATTTCTTTATATTCGCATTTTAAATTCTTAGTCTTAAAACTCTGTGGTGGAAAAACTTTTTCTACAAACTTAAAAAGAAATAAGTTTTTATTTCGGTAAACATAATTTTTAAAAGGAGGGCGTAAAATTTTTAAACTACCATTCA
>NW_021603471.1:0-208 GCF_001605985.2 Dendrobium catenatum
CCCCTTCGTTTTGAAATCAATTCCACGGCCAAAACCGCCCCTTTTCCCTCCCAATTTGATCTAGATGCAATCCTAGCCGTTCCCCTTAGATTTAGGAGTTTAAATAGGAGAAATAAGGAGGTTTGAAGGATCTTTTTCCTCTTGCTCGAGCTCTAGACCGTCTTAGGCCTTGAGACTTTGTGAGAAGACTCCCATACCCCTTCCTCAC
>NW_021603472.1:0-482 GCF_001605985.2 Dendrobium catenatum
TAGGATATTTTTAAAAGTCACTTAAAATTTGGTGAAAATTTATTATGAAAAAAAATAAATTTTTAACGAAAATTTTAAATTTGGGCTTAGCCTGTTAGCCTGTAAATTAAGTAAGAAGAAACGGATAACATGTGTAAAGAAAAACCTAAAGATCCACAAAATGAAGGAGCCTCATCAAAAGAGCCAAAAATAAAGAGAGAAGCTACTAACTCAAAAAGAGCAAAATTTGAGAAGAAGCAGAGAGCAACAAAAACCGCCTCGAAAAAGAGAACAAAAAGAAATACCCAAAGCCACAAAAACCGTAAAAACCTGCGAAAAGTCGGGACTCAGAGCAATTTGATCTCAATCATTATAGAGTCATCAAAATGGAAGACCCCTGATTGCCCGAAGACCATCCAAGAGGATGAAATATTCCCAACATGTCAAAATAACATAATCCACGATTCATGAAGGCAGCCAGCAGCAGATAGCATCTCGAATAG
>NW_021603473.1:0-525 GCF_001605985.2 Dendrobium catenatum
ACAAAATCAATAAGATCACAAACCAAAACCAAATCACACCACAAGACAAAAAAAATGCGGAAATTTAAAGTGCGGAAGCAAGAAAATAATAACACAAAAATTTATAGTGGTTCGGTCAACTTGACCTACGTCCACTCCTTGGAGGCACCCTCTAAATATTGCACTATAAAATGTGTCTATCCTTTAGCCCCCACGGCTAGGCGAAGAAACCCTCACAAAGAAGTCCTTTTTGCCACCCCGACAAGGCAGAGAATCTATCTCATTTTGCTTCCTCCTGAAGCTGGCAGAGAACCATAATCCAGTGTTGAAACCTTACCTCTACCGACCCTTCCACGGACAAGAAACTCTAGACGAAAAAGAAGCAGAGTGATCCTTGAAGCACCCTTGTGAATCCCCTCACAAGCTCCCCCTCATAAGATCCTCTCTCTCTCCCTCTCTCTCTTTCTCTCCTCAAGGCCTTCTCAGGTCAAGACAGCAGCAAAAGATTGCTCAAAACATTGAACAAGAGCTCTTAAATAGAAGAGC
>NW_021603474.1:0-260 GCF_001605985.2 Dendrobium catenatum
TAAGTAACAAATGGGTTTTTAAAAGTAAACTAAATGAATCTTGATCATTTCTCAAAAATAAAGTTGTTTTAATAGATAGGAGGTACAATCTAGTAGAAGGAATTAATTTTAAGGAATCTTATGCCGAATAGTGAGGATGGAGGCTATAAGAGTATTGTTAGATTTTGCTTGTTTTAAGGGTTCAAGTTTTTCAAAATGGTTGTTAAAAATTCTTATTTTGAATTTATAATAAAAGAATTTATTTAAAAGAAGATTTTTAT
>NW_021603475.1:0-250 GCF_001605985.2 Dendrobium catenatum
GTGGTTTTTCCCATTTTTGGGTTTTCCACGTAAAAAACTCTTGGTGTTCACTCCTTTTTTCTGTTTTGTGTGTTAAACTTACGTGCAACGCTCGGACGCGAATTTACAAACTCTGCCGCCGCGTATTTTCTAACACGCAACAATATATATATATATATGAAAATAAAACTGATAATTTTATGATGCTCTTGAAGGTTTTCTTGGCATTATTATAAATAGAAATATTTGAATATTATTTTATGAGTATATT
>NW_021603476.1:0-566 GCF_001605985.2 Dendrobium catenatum
GCGGGCGGGATCCGTCTCGGGTCGGGTCGTGACAATGCCCTTGTCTGAGGAGGGGCATTATTTGTAATCAACCATCAACACTAATGGATTCATTTTGACTTGGCAAGGCACGGTAAAATTTTTCACTTTTTTTGGGGTTTCCACATAAAAATTTTGATATCTCTTATGAACGTAGCACCCTTCTCTCTCATCAGTTTGTGTGTTAGATCTTCATACAAAGTTAAAATGCTAAATTCTATCTCTCTCCACCGATTGTGAATATTCTAACATGAAACATTTATCAAGTGAAACTAAGGAAACTTTTGTTAATAATGTAAGATGTCTCTAAATATTTTATTAATTGTTTTTAAATAATTTACGAGAAATTATATCTCTTTCATGAATTCTTCTGGCGTGTACGCTATATGCTCTCTTGCTTGTGTATCAACACAATAAAAGAAAAGTCTAAACCATGAATTATAAGAAACCTATATTTAAATTCCATTGGAACTCATTAATAAATGTACTAAGAACATATAGATAATGACTTTAAATTTTGAAAAATATTAATTTATGAATATTAATTA
>NW_021603477.1:0-303 GCF_001605985.2 Dendrobium catenatum
GCGAAGAAGGGAGGATCGGGGCATGTGGGGAAGACCACCCCTTCGTGGGATGAGAGGTTATGAAAGATTCAGGGGAAACAGAGGAGATCCAAGAGTAAGGAAGCTCAAGATGCCTATCTTTGAGGGAGAGGATGCACATAGGTGGATTTACAAGGTGTAGAGGTATTTCACCGCCAATGGATTGATAGAGGAGGAAAGGTTGACGACAATTGGCCTATGTTTGGAATGGAAGGCTTTGGCCTGGTACCAGTGGATGGATATGAGACGACACAAGGAATTGGAGAGAGTTCAATGACTGCTTGT
>NW_021603478.1:0-205 GCF_001605985.2 Dendrobium catenatum
TTATTAAAACTGTATTAGAATTTCAGAGTTTTATTAACGCCTGAATTTTAGTCTTGTGGTCCCCACCTGTTAAAAATTCAGCCCGCTCTCTCTTCTATACAAGGCCGGCCACATCTCCCATTAATTCCTCTTAATTTTTTTTTTTTATTCTCTCATTAACCCTCTTTCCTAATTCCTATTTTCAATTTTCAAATTCTGAACTTGA
>NW_021603479.1:0-294 GCF_001605985.2 Dendrobium catenatum
TAGATATATCGTACAATACGAACATGAATTGTACAGTGTGATGGGAAAAAGAATTGTCAATTTTGGAGTGAGTGTGTGGTAATCAAGAAACACCTTAGACCAAAAAAAAATTAAATTTTTTTTATTGATTTTTTGGGTTTTTTATTTGGATTATGCATGGATGTCTATGAAACCAAGTGTTGTCCTCAAAGTGCTAAAGGTGTCGTAGGCTAGTGGTTTCATGAAAATGTCTGCTAATTGATTTCCCGTAGATATGTAATGTAATTCTATATCTCCTTTAGCTACAAGATCTCT
>NW_021603480.1:0-376 GCF_001605985.2 Dendrobium catenatum
CCCTGGCTACCAGCGGAGACCCTGGCTACCAGTATGCCCAGGCCCTGGCTGACAGGCCACTGTAGCCCTTTCAAATGTACTAAGAAGTACTCAAATAAGTACTTTTTGGCATCGAGTTGGCATGTTGGGAACTCGTGTGTGCATGCACAAGCAAATAGTGCTATGAAATGGCAAAAAAAAATAAGCTTTTTGGGCCATTTTGAACAACGGGGGCATTTTTGGTGCTGTTTGCCCTATTTGACTATTGGGGGGTAGGCTGAATATAGAGCATAGCCTCAAAACTTTGTCGCAGAGCTTGATTGTCATGTGGGGGATGAAACACTTGCGATGGATTATCGAATTCGGAGGATTGAATCGATATGCCAAGTCACATTGT
>NW_021603481.1:0-284 GCF_001605985.2 Dendrobium catenatum
CCAAAAGATATATGGCTCGACAAATAACAAAAGGTACGTTCTAGTTTTTATTGCATTTTTTTTTCATTTTCTTACACTGTTGTTTATTTATAGAACTGCTCTAATACATGTCTTTTCTATGTCTTGTGAGGTACTATTTTGGAAAGCAATGGATAAGGAGCATTTGGAACTGGAGCTAGGACAAACGGATCCGGACATCAGTCATCCCTACCCATCTGGTAGGAGCGCTACGGGCGGAACCACCGATTCATAGCCCCCGGTGCTGTAAGCTTTCTAAAAACTTA
>NW_021603482.1:0-1469 GCF_001605985.2 Dendrobium catenatum
TAAGTCATCAGCACTGTCATCACTAAGGAGTTCTTCGTTTGAATCATCATTATAATGAACTGCTCTCTCCCCTTCCTCCTCTCCTATAGAGCCAAATGTCGGACATTTACTTCAAGATTTATGTAAGTTTTAATATATATAGCGTGAGGCGTAAGCCTCATGCCAGTGAGGCGAGGCGGGCCTCAACAAAATTGAGGCGCAAGCCTCATAAAAACAACTCGAGGCGTAAGCATCGAGGCGTTTTTTACTAGAATTGCGCAAAGGCGGGCCTCAAGGCGAGCCTCATATTGCGCAATTTTAAACCATGATTATTTCTACACCTATATATTTTTAAACTACATAAAGTGGGATTAAAATAAAATTTTCATGTGCATTAACAATCTCCCCATTATATGAGAACTCATTAGATCGATCTTTCTTAAATAAAAGGTTTATCAAGTATTATATACCAAGGGCCCACTCAATCATAAGAATCCATCCTGGGATTCACTCACCCCCGAATTTAGCTCCACCATTGTAGAATAAACCGAAGGACATGAGAGGTACAAACAAGATGAACCACTTGATTCCAATCAGATTATGAAATAACATCACTTGTTTGGGAGTATGAATTAAAGGGAGATTGAATTTAAGCTAGGTACAGTCACAATCAAACATATTTTTAACCTGAAAGCTTAAATCTATGGGTGAGGTCTAGCCAAATGATATTTCAACATCAATATATTTTTCAACTACCAGATTAGGGAAAAAAAACCTAAAACTTTAATAGTAAGACTATATAACAACCCCCTCTAGACCCTGCTTTATCAGCAGCTCCATGGACAATTGGACATTAGATAGCCATCAAATGGATCGTCGCGCACAAATAAATATAACAATGACAAAAGAAGTTGGAGTCAAAAAATGTGATGTCGTTCATCCCACTGATATAATCAAGATTTTAAAATTGGACCAGACCGGTCAGCCTGACCGGTTCAATTGTGAATAGGTCATAAGGTTGGTTTGGTCCAACCTGAAAATCGGTCAGGGTGTCAATTTTTTACACAACTGAAACCCGATCAGGAGCCAACCTAGAAAAATTCAGGTTCAGGTCGACCCGTTTGTGAAAAGGGTCGGGTTCGGGTTCATATTTCTGACCCATTTAAAGAACGGGTCGTGTTTGGGTTGACCAAAAAACCCGTGAGTCGACACAAAAACTTGTGGGTCAACCCAAAAACCTGCGGGTCGACTCAGCTAACCAGAATACCACGCAACCTAACCTGGTTCTGCGAGCTTTCTACGATATCCTGCCTAGCCGCGGCTGCCGTGCTCAGGTCAACCATTGTTGCGCGCACCTGTAGCCTGTCAGCGAGCTGGTCAAGTCCCACCCCCGCCAGGCGCCAGGCCACCTCAGCCTGAGTACTCTGTTCCCGTGAATCTGCCTCACTTCGACCTCACCTCACTCGGCCTCACTCCAAGTCTCCGGCCTC
>NW_021603483.1:0-603 GCF_001605985.2 Dendrobium catenatum
ACAAAAAGCTTTAGGGAATAACATAAAATTTTCTAAGTTACAAACATCAAGAGCCACGCCAAATATATTAGACTCAAGAAAGGAAAAAGGGTACAAACTGACTCAGACCTAGTCTAACCAATTCTGAGCTGGTTCCAAATTAAAGTCTGATCATGTGAACTTGAAATGTTAGTAGATAAAGCAGTCGTAGAGGAATAAGAGCGTTTGCTATCATCAAAATTATAAACCATGAAAATAGATCCGCAACAATCTCTCCCTTTTTGATGATGGCAAACATTATGATTTGAATTTGTAAGCAAAAAACATTTTCTCCTAATCTCCCCCTCACTAAAATAAAACTTTAAAAATAGGGGAAAATAAAAAAAATTTGTTATTTTTTATTTTTTAAAAGGAAAAAAAATAAAAAAAGATATAAATTCAACAGTACGTTCTCCCCATTTGACATTAACAAAAAGAGAAGGGACACAAATAAAATGATTAAAAGACAAAACAATCTCTGATCTAATGAACAAAACAAATATTCTTAAAATTAGAAAGTTATCTCTTGGTTTTAATCAAAAACTTAGTAGAATTGTATTGACAACGCATAGCCTATAAAAGGTT
>NW_021603484.1:0-1297 GCF_001605985.2 Dendrobium catenatum
ACTGTACTTATTGCGTGGGCTTTGAGGCTTAAATGGATCAAATTGCGCTGAGGCGCGCCTCTTATTGCGCAATTTTAAACGTTGAATCTAACGTGTACTTCTTTGCCTAAGCATGTTAAAAACTCCTAATTTATAAAATCTTTCTTTGTGTGAACATTTATTTTATATTGGAAAAGCTTTAGACAATTGCTCTTCTTAATTTTTCGCTAACTCCTTGTAGAATCACATCATCAACCCTTATAGTATTGGATGGGGACGCAACGTACCGGTACACATTAAATGAAAATTGTTGTACCTTCATTGTGCAATGTACTAAATGAAAAAAATGAAAATAAAAAATTGGAAAATGACAAATGAATAAATGAAATTGAAAAGGGAATAAAATATTTAACAGACATATAATAAGGATTTACATCATATGAAATGTTATATGCACTAACGATAAAAGAAAGCCAAATAAATATGATTTTTTATGCCAGTATAATTATTATGCTAAAGTTGTGATTATCCACAAACTCTAAACTTAATTTTCAGGTAAATCTTCCGAAAAATAGAATGACTAAAAGAGAATAATATGTCTATAGAAAAATGCGATCAAATGAAAATAGGTAAAATCATATTTATGTATATATTCAAATTTGTAAGTTTGTTGGTGGCTCTTTAGTCTCATGTAGGTTGTTGGTTGTTAAGTGTTTATGAATTTCAAAGAAATGTATTAACTGTCCAGCGTCTAGTACCGCCTCATTAAATTGAGCCTCTGGGTTGGGTCATGACAAATGCTAAAATCAAATCATACATCATAATGACAGAAAAATTGCTTGAATAGCTTTGCTCCAATAACTTTCTTAATCTGTGACAAGAGAATGAATGATGAGAAGGATTTTTGAATAATGCAATGCAACATTTTTCAACTAGAAGAGCTACATCAAAGTCAACACTAGAGTTTTTTCACCCAAATATAATGAAAAGGTTTAAGGTGGCGTGTCAGTACAACCTCAAGAACCATAGAAGTTAAAACTAGATGGTCGAACTCAAAAGTAAATGATTTAAACTTCAAGTAACTTACAATAACTTTTATTCACATACAGGTCTTCCAGGTTTAACAAAATAATATACACGTTATATAAATGCAAATATACTTATGCATGCACAATATATACAATCCCACTAGTGGGGTCGACTATATGAATATTTTTTTTTTCATTTATTAAAAGTCAAATTCTTATTTAAATCTGTAAAACCCGAAAATCCTATTTTAGTGCATCGCACGCTTTTTAAAGCGCCGCGACGAATTTTT
>NW_021603485.1:0-2675 GCF_001605985.2 Dendrobium catenatum
ACGCTCTTGTAGCGTGGTGGGGAGAGCTACTGGTGTTTCGTACGGGTATTGTTGAAGGCCCAATACACGCTCTTGTAGCGTGGTGGGATGAAATTCGTATGGCCGTGGTGTCTAAGGACACCTACCATACACGCTCTAGTAGCGTGGTGGGAAGGCCCAGCTCCCCTACTTTACCCCAAACGGGGGATATGCGAGGGTGCTACCGAAATTTTCACTGAAATACATAAGACTTGAACAATTTGAAGACAACATTTGAGCAGCAATACGAAGAACAACAGAGGACTCGTACTTGGACATGAACACACAGAACTTGAACTAAATATGCAGAAGACTTGTATGAACAACAGGGGACTTGAACTTGAGCTCGAATTGGAGACTATTGAACAAAGCTAAATGAACTAAATTGAAATCATATGAACTCTAACATGAATTGAACAAGATTTCAAAAGATTTGAACTCAAATGAGAACTTCATTGAAATAGAACCTGAACTCAAATGAAACACAATAGATTTGAACTCAAAGCAGATGCTTGTGAACATTGAATTTGAGTTTGGCAGCATCAAGTAGAACTTGAATGCAATAAACTCCTACAATAGTCTCCATAAAGTAAATGCACTGTTCTTGTAAGCAACAATAGACAGTTGCAAAGTGCACGAGTATCTCTCACCTACATTAATGAGGGCCAAGATATAATGCAACATTCCTTCCACTGCACATGAATCATGATATTCAATCAAGTCCAAATAATGCCAACCCATTGTAAAGAGTACAAATGTCTTTTACGTTCAACAATAAAGAACTCGAAAACACAAGCAATGTTGCCTGTTGATTGAGAAGGCAACACTACTACTAGATAGTCAAAGACCCGTCCTCTACAAACAAATCCAAACATCAGATCACTTGAGACTGGTGAAAGGTGGATGTGGTGTAAGGACAATAATTCTCCTACCAATATTTTCAAGGGGTCGTGGTAGATACAAAATCCCTTCAAAGTTAATGCACTATACTTGTAAGAAGCGATTGATAATTGCAAAGTGTATAAGTACTACTCATACGTAGCAATCAAAGATCAATCCTTGCAAGCAAGTACAATCAGCAAATTCACCTGAGATTGGTGAAAGGTGGATATGGTACTGATGTCAATGGGTCATCTACAAACACTTCCAGGAGGTCGTAGTGGATACGACTCCCTACAAACGAACACTTGTGGATAACAACAGTGGATATGTCGTAGGTACAACGAACCACCGTGGGCACAAGTACAAGCATCACCTATGACAGTATTGATCAAAGTGCTGTCACTATACCGGTGTAGGAAAAAGGACACCCCCTGGCAGAAGAGAGGAAATGTTTGAACAAATTAGAACCAAACTTCCTGGTGTTCCAAAGTTTCTTCTTAGTTCTATACTTGAGAAGAAAATAGTTCTGGTGCCCACAAACACCGAAAATAGCAAGTCCACTACACTAAAGAGCCTAAAAAGAGTTCTTTCCAAATCAACACTCATTGACTCCAAAGTCCAGAAAGTCCCGTCCCCGGTGAATGAGAAAAGGGGAGAAAATATTAAGATGAAAAGACGCCTCGTATCACCAAGAATCCAACGCCACCGGATCCGCAACACTCGTACTAGCGGACAGAAGGCGTATATAACCTCTCAAATGAAATGTTATGTATTCAAATGACAATTACCTGCACAACTAAAATATTTCAAAGAACCCCTGCACGTGCACCATAAATTGTATACACATAGGTACACAAGGGGTAAATATAATCTCGACCAGCATGGGCCCCGACGAGCGTGTTATTGGTACACACGTGACGCCTAGGGATGCTGCGCGGGTCGATAAGTGAATTCTAGTTTGAACCTGATCCTTCTATACGGATCAATAGAAATCGATAGGGTTCGAACCTTCAAACAAATACATGGTTGTCGGGACCGATTTATTTGTTTCAATACATTTATATTATCAAGAAAATTCACAAACAAAAGCATAAAGCCTACGAAACCCGATCCTCTGTTGACAGCTAGACAGAGTCGACAAGGTTCAATCAAACAAATGGAAATGGCCCCAAACACCCCGATGATGGCCGCGTTGATTGAAGATCTCAACCGGAGGGGTTAATTTCAGACATTTTCAAATGCCTCCCAAAAGTTCAAAATCCAAAATTTTCAAATTCCATCCCAAATTCCAAAATATTTAAAATTGAAATAATTCATTCAAGCACTTAAAGCAAAATCTATCCACCCTTCGCAACAGTTTGCCGGGTGGGCAAATCAAAATTTACTTCTGCTCACAAAGAGCCAAATGCCTAGTCGAAAATATCACTAGGATGCATTCTCAGACCAATCTCCTGCTAATAAGGATGGGGTACGCGTCCTCTAACCGACGATTTTGCCGCCAAATGGCACCGCAGGATAAACAGTTATGACTCGGGGCCCTCTGAACCGAGTGGTTTTACCACCAAATGGCACCACAGATAGCGGTTATGACCAGAGTCGATACGCTCCTTATTGACATCAAATCCTTGAGATATGAATTAATAGGATATGATCGATATGGAACAAAGTCCTCTGTTAGTTAAGGTGGATTCAAATTTGTCCCCTTAGACAAACATCACCCTAGGTCTACAAGATTCCTTTGGACGAAGCAACCCATAGCTGCCGACAAGGATCCT
>NW_021603486.1:0-1275 GCF_001605985.2 Dendrobium catenatum
TATAAATAATACTGTTGGGTTTTATTTTGGAAAATCTTGACAAAGTTCATATTGATCCTTTATTGACATTATTGATGGACCAGATCATCTACAGATGTTACACAATGCAAATAGCAAATATAATTTCATAAATTATTCAGTATAATATAAATATGAATTAATATATCTGACCAATGTAGGAGATTGTTAGAATGTTTATGTACTGTATTTTTTAATTTAATAAAACTATGATTATATTGAGCATTAATTACCACATGACTCTTGGATAGCTTTAGTTTTGTAGGGAATTTGTTTTGAATAGAAACCATATATTTCCTTTTGTTTTAGTTTTATGAAGATCTAAAATTAATAAAATCTAATGAAATATAGATGGAGTCATAGTTCAAAGTCTAAAAAAGTAGTTTTTATTTAGGTTACATCCTTTCTTGAGTGAATAAAAGGGCAAGAACTCTACGTTAGATTTAGGCATCATTTGGGACAATTTTCTTACAACTTTCTAATAACAGCTATTTAGTATAAAAATCTCTTAAAAGTTGTGGCCAAATATAATAACTCAAGAATATGAATTGCATTAAAAAATCTAACTTCTTGTTTGAATTACAATGCTATGTTGCTATGCCTTCGAGCGCCGAGGAATTAGGCTTCATAGCACAGTGAAGTCCAGAATGATTGTTGCGATGTTGAAGCCTCTATTCTATAGTAATTGTGTATTCAACATGTAGCACTATGACATAGTGTGGTGGCACTATGGTGCTTGACATTAAAAAGATTTTTATATGATATTTTCTCCTCTCACACACCTTACTGCCTCACCTGCACCGTAGCTTGCGAAAGGAGGAGGAAGAGGGGATGAAAAAGAGGCAAGAGATAGGGAGAAAAGCAAAAGTTTGGCATCGAATTGTTTTTTTTTTTTTTTCACTTTTATGAAAACTATTCCAATTAAGGTAGGTGACTATAATCCTATTTTATTTTCAATGATTTTTATTTTGACTGTAGTATTTTCCTATAAAATTATTTTAGTATATTTTACCCATTTTTATTAAATCTCCATAGCATAACTTTTTATATTTTATCGTATTGATTAATCTAGACATTTGACTATAACATTGCTTACTTTCATCGGATAAAATGAAAGTTATGATGTTTTGTACAAATGTTCCTAAAATTGTTAAAATAAGCATTTGAAATGAATATTGGCATGTGATTGAATAATAATTGGTCGTTATTATTGTTATAATATTATGAAATTAATATTGTATGTGAAGCAAGTAAAGA
>NW_021603487.1:0-365 GCF_001605985.2 Dendrobium catenatum
ACAAAAGGTGTGAGCTTGATTGAACCTACACATAACTTATGAAAATTTGAATTCAAATGAAATAAATGCAAGAGAACTCAGATTCAAGTGAACTAAATGTATTGGACATGAACTTAGCTTGAACATGAACTTGAACTGAAATCAAGCTGGAACTTACCTGGATAACAGGGGACTCAAAGAACAGAAGATGCTCATTTTGAGCCTGGACTTTATTTGAACTTGTTTTTGTACTTGAACTTGATCCCAAGTTGGGTGACATGAAACTTAATTTAAAACAAAATTTTTGATAAAGTGACAACATGCAAATAAGAGCCAAGTGGAAAAATTGTTCAATAAAATATCTACACTAATAAAGCAAAATCTTC
>NW_021603488.1:0-377 GCF_001605985.2 Dendrobium catenatum
TTGACTCAATAACTTGAAATTGACACAGAAACTCGAGATTAACCAACTATTTTGCCCCAAAAATCGGAGAGTGACCTGATTTTTTATCCGAAAACTAGTAGTTTTTTGTAAGTCCCGGGTCATTCTGGTCGTGTCGGGTTGACCCAGACCCGAAGCGGGTCAGGTTCGGGTCCAAAAATCAACCCGTTTGCAAAAAATGGATCTGGTTCGAGTTGACCCAAATAGTGTCGGATCAATTTTGGGTTCAACCCGAACCCGACCTGTGACCCAAAATTCACACCCCTAGTACGGGATGGGGTGTAACATAGTCGACATGACTCAAGCGGGGATGGGGAGTGCTCTCAATGACAATGGGTGGCGAGTGATGGTGAATGACT
>NW_021603489.1:0-208 GCF_001605985.2 Dendrobium catenatum
AGTTTGTTTTCCTAGGGTTAGGGGATCTTGAATTTGGTTGAAATTTGAGATATCTTAGAATTAGGTTTTTCTTTGGGCTCTAGCGGCGTCTAGAGATTTGGGAGAGACCGATCCTCCTCTCGAATTTAGGATCAATTGTATCTTGCTATTTTATGTTTCCTTTCAACAAATAATACAAATTATCTACTATTTTTGTGGTTTTGAGCGG
>NW_021603490.1:0-247 GCF_001605985.2 Dendrobium catenatum
ATTGCTTGTGCGAGAGAGGGCGAGAAGGAACCGTGCGGTTGAGAGAAGCAGAACTGTAAAGCCTGAATTGATTTCCTGTGAGCGCCCCTTCCCCTATAGTTATTTCGTTCTTTTATACATTGAAGTAACAGTTATTCCAACGACGTGGAGGCAACGTGGTCCACGATTGTGATGTTTTGCTGCAACTTATAAAATTTTATTTCATGGTTTTATTTTCCTTGCCGCGAGTAAGAGCCTGAACTTCTTT
>NW_021603491.1:0-710 GCF_001605985.2 Dendrobium catenatum
TCAAAGAAAAATATAAGCTTTAATTTACAAACTATCTAATGCTGAATTTGATTTGAAGTCTTCATTAGTCTGGAGTTCAAATTTCCTGAAATATTAGTCCACACAAGAGCAAAAACAAATCTTCCAAAAAGTGTTAGGAAATAACAAAACTTAAAACAATAATATTTGGAATCATCAAAACTATACAGGTTGCAATAATGTAAAACATGCAAATAGCAACTCTCTTAACAATCTCCCCCTTTTTTATGATGGCAAAAATAATTCTTATTTATATAATTTTCAAATTTTAAGAATCTCCTAAACTCCCCCTGAATTGATGAACATTTGAAAATAACGAGGCAATTTTATCTCTCCTTTTTTTTTAAGTTTTAAAAAGCATCAAAAATAATACTACAAAACAAAAATACGATACGAACAAGGATACAAAAAGATATGAGTTACTAAAAGATACTAATAAATAATATATTCTCCCACTTTTTGACAACATCAAAAAGAGAAGAAGAAAAAATACCATAAATATAAGCAGGCATATGATAATCTTGTGATAATTGATCTTTGAAAGTGATTGAATTAAATTTTGTAAATAAATCAAATCATTAGGCAAATCAATATGATTCATAGGATTTAAGAAGCGATATAATATTGATAATAAAAAGTACATATCAAAAACATAAATCAATTTAAACATTAAGATAAAGAATATCATTGCA
>NW_021603492.1:0-211 GCF_001605985.2 Dendrobium catenatum
CGAAAGAAAGGAATTTAGTGGTCCAATTAGAAATTTTATTATGAAAACTATTTAACATATCTTCAAAAATAGAATTCTTTTTCCTACCTTTAAAAATAGGGGTGCCCAAATACTTGATAGGAAAATTAACACAATTAAAATTACAAACTCTAATAATCTCATTTCTCTTATCAAGATTTATCAACTTAGAAGCAATGAAATTACTCTTGTT
>NW_021603493.1:0-687 GCF_001605985.2 Dendrobium catenatum
AGTTATTTCTTTTTTTCTCTCCCCGCATTCTGACTTTCTTACAGTTGAGGCACTTCCCTATCTTTAGTAGATGGCTTTCCCTATGCAAAATCAGGGCCCCACTCCGTGTGTAAAAGTTAGAATTGTTGCTCCTTGTTCTTCTCGTGCATTCTTCTTCTTACATTGGAGGCATTCCTCTGTCGTAGATAGGCGACATTCCCCTATCAAGTTTTAGTGCCCCTCTTTTGTGTAGAAGTAGATTTTTTTTTCTCTTTGGTCTTCACTTGCGAACTTCTTCTTACATTAGATGCATTCCACTATTATAGATAGGCAGCATTCCCCTAAAAAGCTTCAATGCCCCTCTCTTGTACATAAGGAGTTGTGAGGAGAAGCTATCTTCTTAAAAGATGATTCTTGATAGCACAAGATCAATTGATGCTTGTATGCAAGGGTGATTTGAGAAGATCTGGCGGTAATAGTACTCGGGAGGAGAGCCAGTAGATGGGGAGAATTTTGATATTGTTCGAGCGAAAGTCTGTCGGTGATGTACGATCAAGTTGAAGCTCATTAGCAGTCAATAACCGAGTGTAGAGCTAAAGGAGAGAGTTCAAGGGTGCGCTGCAAATAGCAGTCGAGCGAGAAGTCGATGATGGCTGATATGAAGTAAATAACCAACAACAACAACATCAAGCATTTATCCCACTACGT
>NW_021603494.1:0-891 GCF_001605985.2 Dendrobium catenatum
GTGAGTGTAGGAAACCTCCCTTTAAGTTGGGCTTTGACATTTTGCCTCCAACCTGATTGGTGGAGTGAAAGAATTAAGCCAAAATCCTCCTGTATATATTGCAAACTCGCATGCGAATAAATCTCCTGCATGCTAAGTTTCACAATTTACAAAAAAAAATCATCAAATTCAAAATCAAAATCACAATCTTCTAGCATAATTCAATCTTTTTCCAATCCTTCATATATTATATCATCGCATATGGAATTGTAACTCTTATAATCTCATGTGTGTGATAGAATATAAATGTCTTCTTTAAGTCCAATTAAAAAAGTTTGAATCCTTCTTACAAAGTCAATCTTTGACATTTCATTTCCAAACAATTTGACGGGATGAAAAAGTTAGGTCGACTTCTAAGAATCGTCCCCCAAAATTTATAAACCTTTATGTTGAATGCGAATTCAACACATTGAATTTCAAAATAAAAGGGAGATGCTGTCGGATTTTCAATTTTTCAAATATCTTTCAAATCAACTTCGACCACCAGTGCTATGTGTCATCTATAACATTCTATTATAGTTGAACACATGCAACACAATTCTAAAACTTTCTAATCAAATCTAGGCTATGACATTTCACCCCTAAATCACTTGGTGGGGTGAAAGAGTTAATCCTATTTTCTTTGGATCTTCATATTACTTTTGTAAATTTGCACATCTGAATAAAAATTAATGTGTTGAGTTTCAAAGTCTGAAGAAGATCTATTCAATTCCAACCTCAAAGTCAAATAAAACTTAACTTCAAATTCAATCTCAAAATTGAATTCATGTTTAATTCCAACATTAAGTTCAAATTCTATTTCAAACAGAAATTCAATTTCAATTTTGATTTTAAAGTCAAAATTAGGGCTTT
>NW_021603495.1:0-253 GCF_001605985.2 Dendrobium catenatum
CTCCTTTGCTGGTTGACTTTTTTGATTGGGGCAATCAGCACGAAGGTGACCTGGCTTCCTGCACTCAAAACAAACTGTATCAGATGAAACCTTATTGGACCTTGAGCTCTTACCTTTATTCCAGCTGTTCTGATGACGCTTTTATTTTCTCTTCAGGAAATTTTTTAAATGTCGGGTCATCAGTGCTATTTCATCGTCTTCCTCCCCTGCAGAGCATTCACTTTCTGAGTTGCTAGCTTTTAATGCCACCGTC
>NW_021603496.1:0-2509 GCF_001605985.2 Dendrobium catenatum
TGACTCATGTCTAAATGGCCCCATAAAGGAACTTGCCTAAGTGATATCAAGCCCCACTCGCCCGAGCTTACAAAGGAAGGTCGCCCTTGTTAGGGGTAATGAGGAAGAACCTCACCAACCTAAAAACTCACCACTCATCTAATGGGACAGAGGAAGCAACACAACAATTTGCCCTAACCCAGAGTGAGAGCCTTCATCCTCTATAATCCAAGTAAAACTATAGGAAATCACATACTCAAAGAACCCTTGTTCGGCCTACTATGATTGATTGACTAATGAGTTCATCTTCTACACAATCCTAGATCAATTTTTTCTTCTTTAGGTGATCCAAGGATCAACATAAGTCGCCAACAGCTCATAAATGTTGCTCGGTCCCATACACCTAGACTCACGCGTTCCTACTTAACATTAGAAATCTCACCCAAACTAGGAGCTTTCCTAATGCATACTTGACAATACTGTGCCCGCCTAGACACAGACCATTAGAGTTTTACAGCACCCACTCTCCCTCAGTTAACTCGAAAGCAACTTATGAGAATGATATTTTGTGTAGCGTTATATTTTTTAGTTTTTATTGGGCATTATATTTCATGTAGACCTAAAAACTCTATAAATAAGGCACGATGAAAAGCATTGCACATCTTTTTGCATAATATGAACATTATGATACTTGGGCCTCTTTGTATGTGATTAAGATTCTAAGAACTCATTTCAATTTTTCCCTCGCATTACCTTATTATCTGTATTATTATGCAGGTTCTTGATTGCACGCCCACAGGTTGGCTTGCTAGTAAAGTCAGGTGCCATTCACAGACAAATTTGAATCTAACAATATCATTGATTCAAATACCACTTGAATAAAATGATTGAATATTCGAGGCCCAAATTAAAATAAACATACTACTAAATGAACTCACATCATCTTAATATTTTAGGCTAATAGTTTTGAGCCATTACTGATATAATGAAAATTTTTAGCAGATTCACCCAAATCATTTTACTCATATATTCATTTTTCCTAAAAGCTAAAATAAATCTCTTAAAGGAAGAAGTTAGGCACTGAAGTATTGGGTTGGATTTTGGTTCGTAATTTCGACCAATTTATTAAATGGAATAGATTCGAATTAACCCTTACAACCTATTTAGACTTAGACTTAAAAAATGATCCGTTTAATAACTAATTTCATAATCTCAATCATACAAAATTATTTTAATGATTATAATAAATAATTACAAGGAGATAATTATCATGATAGTATGAGAGAAACCAAAACCCTATAAGATATCAGTTTGGTGGCACAATTTAGGTCGAAATCCGTAATTTGAACACTGATTCAAATTCTCAGATTTATGCCGTTTGGAATGTAAGCATAATAATATATAATTTCCTCTTTTGCAATGATGTGAGAGAGATTATTAGGTGTGGAGTGAGGACGGAGAGAACCGTCCGCAAAAGTATTCGGTATCTAGCGGTATCCCACTCGGTATTGCTGGGTACCCAGTGCTTGTGCGGACGTTGCGCACTCCGCATCTAATAATTTTTCATGATGTGAAGATCCAATTTTTTAATTTGAAAATTAAGGTTTTGCTTGGGGTGGATTTATTACTGCCTCTTAAAGCAGTTTTTTTTTATAAATTTTTTGTATTAAAAAAATGCTTTAAGAGACGAAGCGTAAGGCCATGTTTATGTTAGATTTTTTATTTGCTTTTTCAGACAATAACTATAACTTTACTTGACTACTATTTTGTATTTCTTTTTCAACATTTCTAAAAAATATATATGATGGAAAGTTATTTTTTACAATTAGAGTTGCTAAGGTTTCATTTGGGACAGCTTTTTATTGTTTTCTAAAGCAGCTTTTTAGTACAAAAAATTTAGTTAAAAAAATTTTGTACTAAAAAGTTACTTTAAATAGTAATAAGAAAGCCGTCCCTAAAGAAGTTTAAGGCTTCGTTTAAGGTGGCATTCTTATTGCTTCTTAAAACAGCTTTTTAGTACCTAAATTTTAATTTTTGTAATAAAAAAAATGCTTTAAGAAACAATAAAAAAAATGTCCCAAACGAAACCTATGCTAGGGTCATTTTGGGATGATTATAATTTTTTATAAAGATGGTTGTCAACTTGTTGCGGAGAAAATAATTTTCTAATATTAGAATTATTGAAAGCAGTGAAAAAACATTGGTTAAAAAGAGACTGGTTGCCATCTAAAAATAAAAAAAAGTGAGAAAATTATCCCAAATGAAGCCTTACTTACCCGCAACAACATCACAATCAACTTTATAAAAAACTACAACTGTCCCAAAAAAACTCTAAATCATTAAATTTTTTTTTTGTTGCCGGAGATTACGAAGATCTAACGGTCAAAAAGTTATGTATATATTCTTAGATTTATTGCAACTTTATTAGAGGGGATTGTTACAAAAAAGGGAAATTTACATCATATCACTTTATAACATCATATTTACATATCGAACACCTAAAATTTTAATATTACATGCATATCACCCT
>NW_021603497.1:0-255 GCF_001605985.2 Dendrobium catenatum
ATGATCTTCTCCACACTTTTTTATTCAATCGGCGTTGTATAACTTTTGGAAAATTGCTTCTTTCCTTCTTTCTTCCACGGGTTTACTATCAACCATGGACCATAACCTGCTGCTTCAATATTCTTAATATCATTAACTTTATTTTGCACATTTCTCTCTACATCTGGGATTACAATAGCAGCTGTCTTCTATTGAAGCTTAGAATCTACTTCACCGTCTCTTCAAGCTTCCTTGATATGCTCAATTAATCCAAAA
>NW_021603498.1:0-389 GCF_001605985.2 Dendrobium catenatum
TTCCCAGAATCTGATACCCACTTCCTCAAAGTGGATATGTGAAACACGTTATGCACGTCAGGCATCAAATCAGAAAGCAACAGTCGGTAAGCAGATTTCCAATCATTTCCAAGATTTCAAAAGGTCCAACTTAACTTGGACTAAGCTTGCTCACCTGGCCGAATCTGCTCACACCCTTCATCGGGCTGACTTTGACATACACAAAGTCACCAACTTGAAACTCAACAAACCTGTGCTTATGATTATATTACTTTTGCTATCGATCCTGAGCCGCTTTCAATCTTTCTTTTATCAAGCTGATCTTCTTAACAGTTTCTTCCAATAAAGTGGCACCCAGTTCCTGTCTATCTCTGACCTCAGTCAGAGTCAAAGGAGTACGGCACTTCCTG
>NW_021603499.1:0-229 GCF_001605985.2 Dendrobium catenatum
GTCGTGAGTTCTGTTTCCAAATTCTTACTATCCTCTATATCCAGGACAGATAAACTAGGTGGCCAACCTTCTAATTTGCATTCTCTCACCCGCCATTTATGACTGAAATAATAAACATAAATGTTTTCAATCAGCTTTTGATCTTCAACTTCAATTCCTTCTTCATTTTTTATTTTAGAAATCCAATTTCTGTTCCTTCTTCCATTAGCATAGAACTAAAAAAATCTAG
>NW_021603500.1:0-1743 GCF_001605985.2 Dendrobium catenatum
AACATACGAGTTGTAGGTTGAGGTATGTGAGAAATCGGCTCAGCACTATAAACCGGTATCTAGTGTATAGTTTTGGTCTTCACAGAGCGGTTATATTGCCGTTTTTGCAAGCGAATACGGAGACGAATTAACGAGAAACCAAACTAGGCATTATCTGAGGTTCCGCTCCGGTCCAGTCGGTCGGATCCGCGCAGGTAGAAGAGTAAGACGCACATATCGGCAGAACATTTTTGGGCATATGGCGGCCGCTGTGAGACTACATACCTCTACGTCAGGTCAGAGGACGTAATAATTGTTCTTGCATGTATGATTCTTTTTTTAATTTTTTTTAAGTATGCTCATTCTCTTAAATTAATCATTAAAAATGATCATTTTTAAAATTTATCCTTTTTGTAATTATATCAATTGTTCAAGTGGTGATATAAAATGTTGTTGGAATTAGGGCAAATCCAACTTCTTTTTTAAGGGTTGGTAAAAAATTTGGAGGGACAAAGACGCTTATGATTGATAAAATTAGGACAAAAAAAATTTTTGAGAGTGCACAAAATACCCAAAATATTTTAAAATATCTCAACTATATATATTGAGGGTGGGCACCCTCAATACATGGGGGATCCGCCCATGATTGAGAGCTATTCTACGGTGAAGCCCAAAAAATTGGCCATCTCATACATGCTTATATTGTACCTATAACAATGATTTCAGTTGTATAATGACTGATTGCACCATTTATGTGATTTAGCATCCACAAATTCAACACAAATTAATGCTTAAATATCAATTGATGATGAGGTGATTAGGATTTATGTGAAATAGTTTATTAATTTTATATCATAAATATATTAAATATCTACTAACTTAAGCTTATATAATGAAATTAATTTTATCTCATTTTGATGATATAGGTCGGCCGGATGAAAAAAGCTAAAAAAATATAAAAAGATTATAATTTAGGACCTAACTATAAAATTTTTTGGGCTCTGCTAACTTATATATCACTTCATCTTTCTCTTATAGTTTTTTTTTTTTTTTAATAATTTAGGCTTAGTTTGTGATAGCTTTCTTCATGGCTAAAAAAGTTTGAGTTTTCGCAACACTTAAGGGGTGGTTTGAAAACCACCGCCAAAAACTAGTGTTTTGAATTAATTATAACTGCTGCTATTTGCACCGGTTTTAACCACTGGGATAGTCAAACAGAACCTTAGGTCTTAAACCCGATTGGACGCTGTCTTCTCGATCACCTTCGCTTGCGCTTTTGATTTCCACCTTCTTTGCAAGCGAGCGCGTTTCACTCTTCCAGTTCTTTCCTTCTTCGTGCATAGATCTTGGCATTTGATTGGAGAGTGAGTCAATTAACTGCATCAAAGCCTCAAGTCCGTCTGATCGTCTCCAGCTCTTCTTGATATCCTTGGCCGGCCAATTTGTTCACTAACCTAGGGTTTCATTTGAAAGTTTGCATATCTATATTGCTTATGTTTTAGAATTAAGGTTAGAGATCTAATATACTTATGGTGGTCCATATCCACTGCTTATGTTTTTGAATTAATGATTGTCTAATCACTGATATGGTTGTGTTTAGCTGGAGCTCTAGCATTCACCGCTGCGGAATGTCGTTGCAGCGCATTACAATTACAACGGGGGTGGAGCAGTTTTAAAACTGTTGCAAAGGAAAATGTGGCGATAATAACTGCCGGGATAAGTAAAAAATTGTGCTACAATAGCCATATTTTATGATAGTGCTTT
>NW_021603501.1:0-325 GCF_001605985.2 Dendrobium catenatum
CTCTAGGCAAAGTGTGAGAAGGTCCAACCCTTTCATCAAAATCAAAATTTTCTACTCCTTGGGTGACTTCTCCTACTCCTTCATTACTTTGGTGTTCTACCCCCTTCCCCAATTTTTTTACTCCACTAGTAATCTCTCCAATCTCATCATCATTCTCAACTCCATGTTTCTTAGGATCAAACTCATCAAATACTATATGGGTTGTCTCTTCCACCATTAAAGTTCTCTTGTTAAACACTCTAAAAGACTTTCCAATACTAGAATATCCCAAGAATACTCCTTCATAATATTTAGGATCAAATTTTTCTAAGTGAGACTTCCCATT
>NW_021603502.1:0-411 GCF_001605985.2 Dendrobium catenatum
ATTTGTACTGATCGGCCAGGACGATGTCCATATCGGCTTGGATCTACTCAATCTTGAACTGGCTTCTATTGTTCGACCGATCATCGATTCCTAAAAAGTTAGAAGTAACATGCAGTCCAAGAGAGTTAAAAGTGTTTGTCAATCATCAAAACATAAGACATGAAAAATTGATTTGCAACAATTTGATTACTTTTATGCTTACACAACAAATTTGATTACTTTTATGCTTACACTATGACATTTTCTTCCATTAACATATTCTACACTTGTTGATTGTTTAGTTAAGAAAAACAAAAATGATAAAAAAAAACTCATATAAAGTTGGGTTAATAATAATACTCTATATTATAGTTTAAATGAACATTGCATTTTAATTCATAGAATAGAAAACTTAATAATTAACTAACATAG
>NW_021603503.1:0-717 GCF_001605985.2 Dendrobium catenatum
GATAGGGGCCAATATATTATAATTGTGACAAAAAAGGGCAAGTAGTCAGAAATTAATGTAAAATACAAAGCTAAATAGGACACCATTTTCATTATTCAATACACAAAATTTGTGCCAAAATGCAAATATATTGAAAGTAGTGTAAAACTGAGCGACAACTTCCTCTTGTAAGCTTCCCTTCAGACAAACTTGAGGGACAATTATTAGGTCAGATGATTTCACGTAGCTCTACGTTCGAACGTCAATAACATATCGCCACGTAGTCTTACTCAATACCGCGCGACCCGACGACTTGACCTGGGATTGTTATGTTCGCGTATTGCTCGGTATTGCTCTAGGTATTGCTCTGTATTGCTCAGTATTGCGTGGCAATAATGAAAAATATCGCTTTGTGAAGACCAATGCCAAACAATACTGAGAAAAACTCGGTATTTCTTGGTATTGATCGGTATTGCTCGGTATTGGTCTTCACATAATGATATTTCTTGTTATTGACGAGCAAAATCGGCCAATACCGAACAAATACCGAGCAATACCTAGCAACACGCGAACATAGCAATCACATCTCCGTTCCGGGTCGGGGTTGTCGGGCCGCGCGGTAAATAGTGAGAATACGTGACATTATTTTACTAGCGTCCGAATGTAGAGCTACGTCAGGTGACCGGACCAAATAAAAGGGCCTAACCTCTTATATAAATAATTATGAGAACTATTAAA
>NW_021603504.1:0-316 GCF_001605985.2 Dendrobium catenatum
AAACTAGACCTACGTCCACTCCATGGAGACTCCTTCTCTATGTATTGCACTAAATCAAAGTGACTCTCCTTTTGCCCTCATATCAAGGCAGATAAGCCCTTACAAACTCTCTTCCATCAATCCTATGCGGTAGATCAGTACGATGTCCTTTCTCACCCCCTTGTGATGGCATAAAATCTTCATTTTTTCTCACTATCCTAATGATGGTAGAGTACTGACTTCTTTTCTCACCCTATTAGTGATAGCAGAGAACCTTCATCCTTTTTCACCCTCTTGGTAATGGTAAAGTACCATGATACAATGTTGAAGATCTTCT
>NW_021603505.1:0-273 GCF_001605985.2 Dendrobium catenatum
GTTATGGGGTCTGCCCTACCCATAACTAGTGCTGCATTATTTCAATCTAAGAATCTATCACAATAGGACCCCTTTTAGAAGTTAAATTCAAATGGTGTCACTATCTGACAAGATCTGAGATCCATCATTATTCCCCTCCTTAATTACTAGTGATCTAGCAATTATGAGAGTGGCACCCCGGGTGGTTTCTGCACCTCCTCCTCTACAGATGATATAGTAGGGCACGTGTAGTAACGTGACCAAACTTCATCTAATAGAGTGGATGGGTCATAA
>NW_021603506.1:0-288 GCF_001605985.2 Dendrobium catenatum
TGAAGATGTTGGATCCTGACATCGATGGAAATCTCCAACCCTACTAACAGAGCTTCGTATTCGGCTTCGTTATTGGTCTGAGGTTCAGTCAAACTGAATGAAAATCTCATTATGCATCCCTCGGGTGCTACGAAAATGAGGCCAATTCCGGCTTGGGCTCTGGCAATATTTGGAGGTCGGACAGTTCTGATAGATGATGCTCCATCAAAGTACATCTCCCAGAATGGTTGCCTTTCATTCTCCTCGACCTACATAATCTGCTCATCGGGCAAATCATCATTTAGTGGA
>NW_021603507.1:0-587 GCF_001605985.2 Dendrobium catenatum
GAAAAACCATCCAAAAATGCAAATTTTTCAAGTCAACATGAAATGAATCATCTCGTACGATCATGGATCATCCTGGACAATTTTACTTAAAGTGTCAGAAACGATCCTGATATATATTGGTATGAACTATGTTCGTACACGATCATCGTCTCGTACGAACTAGGTTCGTCCGGTACGTTCAGTTATACCATAGGTCAATTTCCTAAAAACTTAGGATGTAACCAACTGTGGTAAGTCTATTCACATCGTCCTGGGACAAACAGAACTTCGTCTGGACGAAATTTTTAAATAAAGCAACTCGTTCTGGCACGATAATGAATTTAGTCTAAACAAATTTTTTACATAGAAGAATTGATCCTTGGACGATTTGGATTTCGTTTGTATGAAATTTTTACAGAGCCCAAGTCGTCCTAGCACGATTATAGATTTCGTATGAACAAAATTTTTACAGAGCCCAATTCATCGTAGGATGAAAATAATTTCTTCCTGGACGATCAGGACTTAAAAAAATTTTATCATCTCCTGTTCATTCCATTACTCCTACGAGGAGATAACTGACTTGATCGTCCCGTACGATCAGTAAAAAT
>NW_021603508.1:0-718 GCF_001605985.2 Dendrobium catenatum
TGTAGGCATGGGGTGGATTTTATGTTCTTTTCCTGAATCTGATCAAATGGAAGCAGTTATGTCGAATGGGCCATATTTTGTCAATGGAAAAATAATAGGGATGGACAAGTGGTCACATAATTTCTCTCCTACTTCACTGAAAGGGTTGACAGCACCAATTTGGATCCATCTTCCAAACCTTCCACTTCATTGTTGGGATAACATAAATATATGTAGAATTGCTTCAATGGTTGGAAAACCATATCTAATAGATGGAAACATGTTCCAATGGGGACGGAGAGAATTTGGAAGGGTTTATGTACGAATAAATTTGGATGCTAAGCTTCCACTAGGAGTTTGGGTGGAAGGCTATTATGGAAGATTCTATCAAAAGATAGAGTATGAAAGGGTTCCTAGTTTTTGTTTCAATTGTGGTCTTATTGGCCAAAGCAAGGAACAATGCAAAAATTCAGATGAAGTTCCCATCAGTCAAGAGAAGAGGAATATCACATAAAATACAATATTGAAGGAAGCAGAACCTTTGCAAGACTCAAATGGCAAAAATAATGAAGACTCTGGTTATGGTCCTTGGTTAATTGTCAACCGAGGGAAGAAGAGAGGTTCCAGCAAAAATCAGAAATTCAATCATCATCCCTCTAATAAAGTCCAATGGAAATTGAAAAAATCTAAGAATTATGTAGAAACAGCATGTGTTTCAAATCCTTATTGGGTAAGGATA
>NW_021603509.1:0-246 GCF_001605985.2 Dendrobium catenatum
TGTTCAATCCAATTCATTCAAAAGGTTTGTCTTATCAAATAGTATGATTAAAATTGTGCTAGTTGATTAGAGAGATGTCCATCCCGAGATCTCAGACGGATGTTGATATATTAAAGAGATGTTGTAACCTTAAAGATAGACGAGATCTCAGATGGTTGTTACCCTTTTCATTGGCCAAATTTGACATTTTCAATTAAATGCATAACTTAAAACTATTGAAGCGTCATAGCAATATTAGTTCCAATA
>NW_021603510.1:0-481 GCF_001605985.2 Dendrobium catenatum
CCCTATGAGATGTCTGTACCCCAGAAATAAATAAACCACACTCAACCAAATATTGAGTGGGGGAATCTCTGTTTCATATTGTAAATTTTATGATTGAGTCCATAAGGAAATAATATTTTTACCCTTCGGGGTGTTATATCATATTTTTATACCGTGCCCGATTATAAAATATGCAATCCGTTTGAGGATACAAAAATTCTCCAACACCAACCTCAAAGTTGTAGGAGATTTTCCCTCTCTTTAACTCCAAAAGCCACATTTAGCTTAAAAGCTAAATGTTGGATTCCTATCTTAATTTAGACATTTTAAATGTCTAGGATGAACATCACTCAAAGATTCTGCTTGAAATGAAGTAAGATTTACACCTTAGACTCTTGGGTCTAAGAAGGTGTGTACCAAACTAGTAAGCTTTATAGTACTAACATGTGAAAGGATACTCCTAAGCCATCCTAGGAGCTTTAAGGGAGACAATATAGAGATC
>NW_021603511.1:0-3711 GCF_001605985.2 Dendrobium catenatum
TTAGATTGTAATTTAAGATTAATTTCATTAGAAAATCTAGCCTTTCTAAATTTAAAAGTTGTTTATAACTTGTTATAATTAGAGTTTTTAATTTCATGTCTATTCATTTAGACTACATTAAATTTAATATTATTATTGCAATTTAGATGTTTTCTTATTTTGTATTTCTTTGTTAAAGTGATATTTATGCACTTAGAATAATTTGAAATTTAAGATTATTGATCTTGAAAAGAATTGGTATCAATTACTCTTTGAAAAAATTATACAAAAAGTACAAAAATCAAAAGGAATGCACAAAGGTTCGCAAATGTGAAAAAGAGGCACAAAATAAGCCCAATGAAAAAAGATGCAGAAAAATGTGCCAAAAATTTGAAAAAGATGCACAAAAATGTGCCAAATACTTGAAAAAGATGCGCAAAGCGCCACATGTGGTAATTCTCTTCTTTCCACATTCTTTCAATCTCTTAATTCAAATTGATCTTATGTTCATTTATATTTCTATTGAACTTTGAAATATACAATTTTTATTCATCTCTCTTGTAATGATTTTCTTTATCTCAAATGTCTAAATTGAATTATGTCTTTGATAAATTCTTCTTACTTACAATGTTATATCAATTCTTAAATTCTATGAATTTCTATGATTTATCTAATTTTATTAGTTTTAATTTGCATACCTTATGTCCATCACTTTTTAGATTAAATTTTCAAATGGATTTCATATAATTACTTACATTTCTTGTCTATTTCTTCTTCACTTTTTGTTGTTGTCAAAAAGGGGGAGAAATTATTGTGTTTGTATGTTTGTATTTTGATTTTGTGTCATTTGGCTTGTGTTATTAGTATTGTCTTAGTATTGTCTTGTATTTTTTTTGTAATATTTTGTTTGTTTTATTTGAAAAAAAAAATTATGTTCTTTAGTTCAAAATGCCTCCTTATTTTCATGTATTCATCATTTCAGGGGGAGTTTTGGAGATTTTTTAAATTGAAATCATACAAATATTAATTGTTTTGCCATCATCAAAAAGGGGGAGATTGTTAAGATAGTTGCAATTTGCATGTTTTACATTTTTGCAACTTGTATAGTTTTGATGATTCCAAATATTATTATTCAAATATGTAGTTATCTCCTAACAATTTTAAAAGATTTATATTTGCTCTTGTGTGTACTAACATTTCAGGTTAATCAAACTCTCAAACACGAAGTCTTCAAATCAAATTCAGCAAGAAATACTTTTAGTTTTTGAAGCTTAAAATTATCATTTGAATTGAGAGGGAGTGATTGTAATTTAGTGAATAAAAACATACACACACACACACACATAAGGAGATCATATAAAATTTATACTGATCGTACGGGATGATATTAGTTCGTACGGGATGATCAGACAGTTATCTCCTATTAAGATCACATGGAACGAATAGGAACTGGCTAAAAAAATTTTCTAAGTCCTATTAGTCCGGTACGAAATTAAATATCGTCCGGGATGATTTTCTCTCTTTAAGAATTTCGTACAGACGAAAATAATTATCGTCAGGGATGATTTAGTCTCTGTAAGAATTTCGTCCAGAAGAAATTAATTATCGTCAGGGATGATTTTTTCTCTGTAAGATTTTCGTCCTGATGAACATATTTTCGTCCAGACGATATAACTGACTTAGGACAGTTTTTCTATATTTATTCTGCAGTTTTTGGAACCAACCTTGTTATAACAATTCGTACCGGACGAACTTGGTTCATACGGGATGATCAGCTTGTACGAAAACATTTCGTACACATATACAAACAGGTTCGTTTCAAGGCTTTTAAGTAATATCGTCCAGGACGATCCACGATCGTACGGGACGATCCACTACGTACAGAATTGAAAACTTGCAGTTTTTGGGCGGTTTTTCTTGTCTTTTGTATATATAGTTCAAATTAGACTGCCACCCAATCTTTTTGCCATTTGATCTTCGTGCCTATTGAGAGAAAAGTCAAGGAGAGAGTGTGAGAGAGCATTCAAAGGAGGATTCCTACCACTGGAGTGTGAAGGCTTCATATTGTGTTTAAAGGTAAGAATCTCTACTTGTGAATTGGGATTACTTCACTCTTTTCTTTCTTCCTTCTAGATTTCATGTGAGAAGATCTGTCAAGGAGATCCGATTCGCTGCCGACACTTGGAGAGTGCGAACAGCCGAAGGGTTTTCTGCCCACACTAGAAGAGTGTGAAAGGACGAAGGGTTCTCTGCCCACACTAGGAGAGTGTGAAAGGACGAAGGGTTCTCTGCCCACACTAGGAAAGTTTGAAAGGACGAAGGGTTCTCTGCCCATACTAGGAGAGTGTGAAAGGACGGACGATTCTCTGCCAACACTGGGGATTGTGTAAAAGGACGACGGTTCTCTGCCACACCGGGTAGTGGTGAAAAGAGTGTTTGTAAAGGCTTCTCCTCCTTGCTGTGGGTGCAAAAGAAGAGACACTATTGGTATTAGTGCAATACTCAGAGGGTGCCTCTGGGGAGTGGATGTAGGTCTGGTTTAGACCGAACCACTATAAATCTTGTGTCATTTACTTTATTGCTTTTTATTTTCTGCATTTTTTTTTGTTTAAAAAACTTTGTGGTTGAAAAACTTTTTCTATAAAAAATTTAATAAACATTTTTTATTTCGGTTCAACACAACTTCAAAGAGGGTTATGTTTTAAAAATACAAATTCACCCCCCCCCCTCTTGGTAGCCTTGGGACATTAACTTAGGTCTAACAACCTATTCACTAGACTCAACATAAGGTTGATAGCCAAGGAGTTAAGCAAACACCTATCCAATCTTTCCAAGATTCGACCACTACCGCTTTTGTTATTGCACCAAGTGAACCTAGGTCCCACCACCTTTACATCATGCAAATCATTCTCATTCATGAAGTCCACAATTTCAATTGGACCTTGAGAGAATAAGAATTTTCTTCCTCCTCTCTTCTCATCTTGAGAAGTTATGCAATTGAAGTCTCCCCCACCACCATAGGTAACTTCAAATTTGCAACATCCCGAATACACCCCCACAGACTTCTCCTTTTCGCCACCTCTTTGCTTCCATATACAGTAACAACCATCCACATCCCTTTGTTGGGTACTTTAAGGTGCCTAATCACACATTGATCCGACTCCTTGATAATAGAGAAAGAAGCTAAGTCTGATCTCCATAACAACAGCATACCTCCGAATAGGCCATCAGAAGGAACCATATGAAGGTCCCAATCTTTACCTAAGATTCTCTCCAAATCTACTTTATTGAAATTGCAGATTTTTGTTTCCACTAGACCCACAAATAGAATTCCATGATCTCTAACAAACTCCGTGAGATAAAGAGAAGCCTCCTTCTTCTTGGCTCCTCTACAATTCAAAAAGGCTATGGAATTCATAATTTAACTCTAGGGGATGAGGCCCCTCCCTTCTTTTTACTTCCCATTCCATCCAAGTTTTTCCCCTAGGAGCATTTTTAATTGGTCCAAGGAACTTAAATTCTTTAACTAACTTAATCTTGTTAGACTCCCCTCCCCGGATATACCATCTGTAGCTTTAACTCCTCCAATTGAATCTCTATTTTGACTCAAATCATAGCCATTAGCCATACCTTTCCCAGCTATTACCGATTGGATGTTACTAGCCACATTGTTCCTACTGATTTCAAAATTACCAACTTCCCGTATATCCTCCTCAACCATACTGAACACGT
>NW_021603512.1:0-393 GCF_001605985.2 Dendrobium catenatum
AGAAATCTCTGACTTGGTTGACATAGAACACCTTAACAAGGAGTCCAATCTAAATTGGTATGCCGCAAGTCGCCCTGTTGGACTTCCTGAGAAATTCCCCCATAATCTTAGTTAGGAAATCTATGAGCTTAATCTATAAGTTTCCTGATGAGGAAGCTTTAAGGAACTTCCAGTATGTATCAATTTAGGGATGGTGCCAATTTCATCCCACTGGCTTATATGCGGTGGAGATTTCCCGCCTGAGATTGTTGTTAACCCTTTGTTTCATTTAATGCTATGAGGAGCTTTGTTGTCCTTATATAATGAGTTCAAGTATTCTTCTACTATTGGTATGAGTTATCATCCTTGGTTTTGATATTGCAATCTTTATTTTCTTTTTGAAGTTCTTTCTTT
>NW_021603513.1:0-710 GCF_001605985.2 Dendrobium catenatum
AGGAATTAACACACTCATTCTCCACTCATCTGGAATCCAAATTGATCGAGTCACTGTATTTTTTATTTATGTATTTTCTTATTTATGCGTCATTGTATTTTTTTTTATCTTATTTCCCATTGTACCATTTTAGTAAAGGGATGTCGTATGTAAGCCCCGACGGCATTGTCGTCTTTTATGTTTCTGAGTCTCATGTACTAGGCTATTTATAGCCCCTTGATTTGTCTTTGAAGCTAATAAAGGAATGAATGATTGATTAAAATTTTCCCTTGCATTAGTTCTTGTGAGCGCTTGAGAGTTTGATTGGTGAATCCCTAGGAGAGGGAACTCAGATCACCCACCAACCTTGGAGACGATCGGGTTCGTGGTTTTTACTTCTCTTTTGTTTTTTCCCCCTTCCCCTCTTCTCCTAGCCGCCGGCTTTGAGCAACCCAAATCCTTAAGCCGTCGGTCATCCTACTCCCCATCTCCACCCATTGGTTAAGCACCACCACCACCATCCACGGCCAAACCCCCAACCCGCCGGCCCCTCCTCTTGGCCTTTCCCTGCATCACCAAATTGCCACTAAACCTTCCCTAAATTAACCTTTCATAATTTAGGTAACTATATTCATGAGTAAATTCATATCCATTTGAATTTGAATTAGTTACCTAAGTTAAAATCCTATTTTTAGCAACTTCCTAATTCAAAGCTTATTTGAAATATTGAA
>NW_021603514.1:0-213 GCF_001605985.2 Dendrobium catenatum
TAGCTAATTTTTTTTAGCTTTCATTTGGGATGGTTTTTCTTTTACTTACTTGTATTTGATTTTCTATATAAATGATTCGGGCTACGACCCCAAAATTTCCCAAAAAAGAAAAAAATATTATTTAATTTAAAATTTATTTTAAGAAGAGCGAAAGCCTAATATATATTAATAAATAATAATATGAATTTTTTGGTGGGAAAAATTATGTCACAC
>NW_021603515.1:0-401 GCF_001605985.2 Dendrobium catenatum
ATCCAACAAGGTGCTGGTTCCTGGTGGGCAATGGCAATGCTCTGTCCGTCATCAGTACATGTCAGGGCTTACTCCCCTCTCCTAACTGCAAGCGTATACTTCCCTATCTTCTTCCCATTCCTCACATATCCCATAACCTTCTAGCTATGCGTTCACCAGTTAGCTAATTAAAGATAATAATTTCTCTATTGTCTTTGACTCTCATGGCTTCTCAATTAAAGGTCAAAGAAAAAACAAATCTCTTCTCAAAGGCAGTTGTCACAATGGCCTTTACCCTATCTCTTCCACACCTCCACGTCTGTACTCTGTATCACTCATTCATGCTATCCAAGATGTCAAACACTAAGCTCCGGCATTGCGGCCTTAGGAAGGAGAGAGTATTATGTGCGGATGTTGGATGC
>NW_021603516.1:0-224 GCF_001605985.2 Dendrobium catenatum
ACTTGGAACGGCGACACCGGATCCAAATACGCTCCTTCATGGCTGAATTCGATCAGCTCTCAGGCATCGAACCAGGAATCCTCCGTTCCTCAGTGCCCATACCTTACTGCTCGTGTCTTCGCGTCTCCTTTCATATACAACTCTCCTCCAGAATTCTCTAGCCGAATTCACCCTCTCCTCTTCCGGCGGGAACGATTTCTACTACGTGAGTCTTGTGGATGGCT
>NW_021603517.1:0-216 GCF_001605985.2 Dendrobium catenatum
CTTTTCATAAGTATTTCATATCACATCTTTGCTTAATTAAGCTAGTCTTTCTAAAAGTATATTGTAGCTTGAATGCTTGTATTTTAACTATACAAAATCATATATAAATATTTTCATATCACATTTCATTCTCATATACATAAAAATTAGTGAGCAAATAAATTTGTTTAGTGATGATAAATCGTTGTTTTGTGTGTGGTTTGTGAGAGCTATAAT
>NW_021603518.1:0-310 GCF_001605985.2 Dendrobium catenatum
TCCCTATGACGGTAAGTGCGTAGTGGTTGGTCTGCCATTATCTAATCGCAGGATCTCCTGAAAATTTCCCACAATATGGATGAGTCATAACTCAATAGGTTAATGCTTTTTCAATTAAATTTAGAGAAAACAGGGCGAGTGAAATAAAATGTATGTCAATACTTTGTGTAGGAACATTAAACAAATCATAAAGATTAAGTAACATGCCTCTAGGTCGACCATTAAGTCTCTTTCTTCAGTTAAGCTTGCAACCAATCACTTTACACAATACATGAATTGTTTTCATAAATCATAAGATGTTTTATATGTA
>NW_021603519.1:0-692 GCF_001605985.2 Dendrobium catenatum
ACCACCTGTTGCCTTGAAGTTTTGACAAAGCATTTCCCTATAATAACGATCTTTATGACCTTGGTCTCATGTTGACTACGGTACTTTCGACCTCCATCACTAGATAATGGTCTTTCTGACCCCGGTTTCTATCAATTATGATCTTTCTGACCTCCATCACCAAACAATGGTCTTTTTGACCCCTGTCTTTTATCGACAATGTTCCTTTCGACCTCCATCGTCTTCTATGATTTTTCTGACCATCATCACCAGACAACAGTCTTTCCGACCTCTATCCCATAGATTATGGCTATGCCGACCAAACAAGCATGTCTATATTGTAACTCTCATTATATAAAACATTATATATAATGTATAATTGTATCATCAAGCCAAGGCCTTCTCCCAAGGAAGGGCCTCATTTATAATCGATGGCAAATACTAGTAGATTCATTCAAACTGGGCCAGGCTCCATGGTTTTCCCCCTTTTTAGGGGTTTCCACGTAAAAACTCTGGTGTCTCTTATAAATACTACACCCTCTATCTAATCTGCTTATGTGATGGATCTTCGTACAATGCTAAGATGTTAAACTTCATATTTCTCTACCACTGCGAATACTCCAGGAAGCAACAATTTGGCACCGTGTGTGGGAAAGTGATTCCCGACTAGGGAGAAATTATTACTTCATTCTCAAAAGATCATCCTTATCAAC
>NW_021603520.1:0-247 GCF_001605985.2 Dendrobium catenatum
TGTAGAAGAATTGAAGGAATGTTGTAGTATAATGCAAAGAAATCACCATCTTTCTCTTCGGCATAGTGATTAGAGCCTGTAGCAATATTCGGCAACCAGTCCAGTGGCAAGATAGCGATACGGTGACCAAAAAAAAAATCTGTAGAAATTCGCATAAAACACTGTAGCAGAATTCGCTACAGTGAATTCTGGCTAGTTTGTTGAATTCGACTCTAGGGAAATTGTGGTGGTGAAGCAGAAATTCAAC
>NW_021603521.1:0-1803 GCF_001605985.2 Dendrobium catenatum
CACCACAATCTTTGACCCAAACTTGATACACTTTGTGTATCTATGGCTTATGATTTTGATGATAACAAACATTCTTTTTTCTCTACAACTCCCTTATCGACTAACATTTCAGGTTCACACGATCGGACTGCAATTCGGAACCAGCTCAAGATTGGATAGACTAGGTCTGAGTCAATTTGTACACTTTTTTCTTTCTTGAGCCTATTGTATTTGGTGTGTCTCATGATGCTTTATATAACTTGAAAGATTTCTAACTGTTCCCGTGACTTCTCCGGAGTTTACTGTTTTGGTAACATCGTCCGGGATGATTTATATATCTATCCTGGACATGAGTTAAAAACGAAGACCTAATTAGGGCCATCCACATCAAACCAACCGTCATTATGCAAAACACATCATCCTGAATTATTTTGTATCGGCCAGGATGATAGGCTCAAAATAAAAAGAATCTGCCACCAGATTTATTTAGAACTAACCTAATTTTGGACATCATCCAGGTGGATCATCCAGGATTATAAAATATCGTCCGGACGATCCAAGTTAATTTTTCTAAAATTTCTTCGGAATTTAAGGAAAGCAATTATGACTTTATTTCAGGAACAAATCAGCTGGTGATCGTCCTGGCCGATATGCTGGATGATTGGACATCGGACAGCTCTTCTTCAGGGCGATGCCAAGGATGATATTCCATAATTTTTACTGATCGTCCAGGATGATATATTATCGTCCTGTATGATTTGAATAAAATTCTTATGATCATCTCAAATCGTCCCGACTGATTGGGCTTAAATTATACTAATCGTACTGAAGGATTTAGTATCATCCTAGATGATAATGTCGGCAAGTTGCATTAATGAGCTCGTTTTGAGATCTTCTATTTAAGCTATGACATGACACTCTGTAAGTGTCTTTGGCAGCCATTGTAGCTTCATTCTTTTAGGGGAAACTTGAAGAGAGAGCTTGAAAGGGAGTGAGGAAAGGGTGGAGTTTGAGAGAGGGAGAAGATCCTAGAGGGGGGACTCAAGGGAGTGTGGAGGGGGTTCACAAGGGTTGCTCCAAGCATTGTTCCACTTCTTCTTCCCTAGAGTCTCTTATCCTTGGAAGGGTTGAGAGAGGTAAGTTTCAGCAAGTGATTGTAGTTCTCTGCCTGCTTCAGGAGGAAACAAAAGGAGTTGGGTTCTCTGCCTTGCCGGGTGTGGAAAAAAAGAGGCGTTTTTGTACTTGATAGTTCGTTAGGGATGTTAGGCCCTCATGAACTGGCCCAAGGCTAACAAAGAAATAGCTAAATTGAAAACTTTAAAACCAAAGATAAAACTCAAACCAAAAACACCACATAAATCAAAGTGCAGAAGAAAATAATGCAAAAGCAATAATCAAAGCAATAACAAGGATAGAACACACCAGATTTATAGTGGTTTGGTCAAACCATGACCTACATCCACTCCTTGGAGGCACCCTCCAAGTATTGTACTAAACTAAGTGTCTCTCTTTTATCCCCCACAGCTAGGCGGAGAAGCCCTTATAAAGTCACTTCCACCTTCCCCGGTGCGGCATAGTCGCCGGGTCGTTTGACACCATAGAGATCTTCTTCTTTGTTGAACTTCCCTCGAGACAAGCCTTAAATCCGATGGTATTCAGATGCGAGCTTTTCGGAGCAACCGTGTGGAACCCCCTCCACACTCCTTTGAGTCCCTCCTCCAGGATCTTCTCCCTCTCTCAAACTCTAGTCTTTCCTCACTCCCTTTCAAGCTCTCTCTTAAAGTTTCCCCCAAAAGAACGAAGCTACAATGGCTGCCAAAGACA
>NW_021603522.1:0-493 GCF_001605985.2 Dendrobium catenatum
TATAAAGATGAAATTTATAAAGAAATTTTATCATAAAATTGTGGGTTTACGTTTCCAATAAGTCTCATATTTAAAAAAAAGACATTTTAGATAACTTCAAGCTCTTTGGCTTAGAAGGCAAAGAGGGCAACTCTTTCAATTTCGCACAATTATTTAGCTCTAGGAGAAAATTTGTTTTTAAGTCATTTTACTTACGGCATGCAAGAAAGTTTTAGAGACTTGTGGAAAGGAAATTATCCAAAATGTGGAAGAGATTTCCTTTCAAGTAATTTTTTAAATTCAAATTTTTTTAGATTAGAAAAATCTGATTTATAAAATAAATCTGATTTAAATTAATCCAACTCAATTTATATACAAATCTGATTTATATATAAAAAAAATTATTTATATAGAAATCTCATTTATATAAAAATTTGAACATATACAATTTAATTGATTCAATCGGTAGATTAAATGCTCTTTAATTTTCAGGAAATTTTTAGATATATTTTTT
>NW_021603523.1:0-381 GCF_001605985.2 Dendrobium catenatum
ACTCTATTTTAAAAATAACCAAAAATTATTTTAACCAATAATTTTTTAAGAATTTCAAAGATACATAAAATCTAACTTTATTTTTAAATAAAAATATATAAATCATTTTTGACTGAAATTTGGCAGAGGGGTTTTAGGGTCTGATATTGATGCCCCCTATTTTTCTTAGGCCATTTTGATGCAATATAAAATGAATTATGAATTTATAAAATCATGATCATAATTTGATCTTGATTTTAGTAAATTCATAATATATTCGATTTAAAATCTATCATGGCATGTTAGGGTTCTATGGGACCAGTGCAAAGGCATCCTTTCACTGAAATTGAGTGTAGATAATAATCATGTATAATTTAATTAAAATTTATTTCCAATATCATA
>NW_021603524.1:0-246 GCF_001605985.2 Dendrobium catenatum
AAGTATATACTCGATATTGAGCGGTACATGCTCGGTACCACTAGGTACACGCTCAGTACTGAGCAGTATATGCTCGGTACTGAGCAGTACATGCTCGGTATTGAGCAGTACATGCTCGGTACTGAGCGGTACATGCTCGGTACTGAGCGGTACATGCTCGGTACTGAGCGGTACATGCTCGGTCCCTTGGACCCCCGACAGACTGGTATATTTTTGTATTCATGTTGTTTTATTATTGGTAGTACA
>NW_021603525.1:0-244 GCF_001605985.2 Dendrobium catenatum
AAGTGCATGTCCTTCAAAATACATTTGAAGGTATATATGTTTTTCCCTTTTAGTGTTGTGAATCCAGAGATTGGCTAGGTTGATAATATTAAATCAAAGAACTTTTTTTTTTCCTTCTTGTTGTTGAAAGACAACCTAGCATCCCTTTCGTTCCAGATGACAACGAAGGAAGAAGAAAAAAAAAAGATATCCCAAAATTCCATGAAAACTTCGACATGAGCATATATCCACAAAGACCAAGCAT
>NW_021603526.1:0-293 GCF_001605985.2 Dendrobium catenatum
AGATGATGCCACTAGGTTCAAGTGTCTTGAATTTCACCTCTATTGGGTGTATACTTAATCTTTTATAATTCTTCCTAAATTGCTAAGACTCATCCTTAATTATTTTCCATAAATTTCACTAGATTATATGGGTTTATAAATAAATGTCACTAACCCTTTACACAAACATAATGAATCACACCACATTAATCAAGACACCTAGAACTAGGTGCATGTGCATTCCTAAACATTAAAATTAAATGACAACTTAAATAATTAGAAATTTAATGAATGATTAATTAGAATATAATTAC
>NW_021603527.1:0-273 GCF_001605985.2 Dendrobium catenatum
GGTCAGGATCAGCCTGAGGGGACCACCGGAGCATGCTCTCCATTGGTTCCGACCGCCGCCGGCCATGGTCTGGGTCGGGCTGACCAGGAAAGGCCGATGGGGACACACTGGAGCTGGGAGTGGAGCCAAATTGGCCTGGGGAAGCTGGGGTCGATCCGGTGGCTCGGTTGGGCTCAAACCTGCTTGGTTTGAGTCGAATTGAGCTCGATCCAGGTTAGGTTAGACCCTAGGTTCGGTATGGGAGGCAGGCCTGGGTCTGGTGCACCCAATGCA
>NW_021603528.1:0-422 GCF_001605985.2 Dendrobium catenatum
AAGGTCCAAAGGTATTGTCCTAAAGGCCTTTTCCATTAAATTTTCAAACACTTTGAAACCCAATCAAGTGACCTCCGATTCAGAATCTGTCAGCTGCATACTGATGGGACATGTCTCTGGAGGCAACCCTCCAAATTTGAGCACATTCAGAGGTCTCTAACCTCAGAAACTTAATTAAAATCCATAAGCTGTAAAACCTTCAAATATTTACAGCCTATGCCACTGGACCTGTCACTTTGAAGATTCTGACCTTAGAGCCTTCATCAAAGCCTCTAGTCACTTTCAAACCTTTAATCTTGATATGTTGAACTTTAAACTGTATTTTTCTGGACCCACTTTGACCCCCAGTTGACCAGGGGTTAAAATGACCAAAATACCCCTATAAGACTCAAATGGTGATTTCAAACCAAATGAACTCCGAA
>NW_021603529.1:0-321 GCF_001605985.2 Dendrobium catenatum
CAATTTCGATTATTACAAACTAACTTGGCCCATTTAAATTGAAATGTTACATTATTAATTTAGTTTTGTATAATTCTACCCTTTTTCTGTCATTTAACTCTTAAAATCTCTTTGATTTTAGCATTTGATATTAACCATCCAATCATCTTTTGAAGGGATGATGGTCTCTTGATTTTTATAATAGCATTAGGGCGTTGGTTTTTAGGGAGGATTCCACGATCAATCAATTCTCAGAAGCAGCCGCCCCTTTGGAGATACCTCCTACCCATTTCGGAGCTGCTAGGGCCGGGCAAGCTCTCCTCGTGATTCCAGCTGCTACCT
>NW_021603530.1:0-1603 GCF_001605985.2 Dendrobium catenatum
CGAACTCAAACATGAACACACACATACTCGATTCGATTCGTTTGCATTCCTACTGAGAAACCTCCATCCTCACACGAAGAAACTAAGCTCTGGCTCAAAATAGAGGCTTGTGGCTACAAGGAAATAAACATTAATGGTGAGAATAGACTAAGCTCTGGCTCAAAATAATAGACTGAACTGTATACTTAGAAGAGGCACGTCACCACCAAAGATAAGGCTCTTTGAAGCCAACGATAGAGAGAGATCCAGCTAGGGAGTCTAAAAACTATTTGAACCTTGGCTTTCACATCACTGTTATCATGATAATAATTGATTTTTTTCAGTGGTTGGTACCCACTAAGAACATCAAAAACATCACAGCTGTAATGTTCCCATTGCCAAAAAAAATTTGAATGGCTAATGAAGATAATACATAATAAACAGTACTATTCAATATGAAAGCATGATAATAAAGTTGATTATTATTAAAATGGAAAAGAATAGGGAGCACAAAGGAGAAATTTTTGATGTAAAGCTCCTTTCTTAATCACAGTTAATTAAAAAGTGCTTTTTCGAAAACAGCTTTTAGAAGTTGAAAGTTTTAGAAATCAATGAAAAGCTATCAGAAAGCTGTTCCAAACAAAACTAAGACAAAGGAGGAGTTCTAGCATAGTTGAAAAACTTTCTTTATAAAAAAGAATATGTTGATGACAGAATGCACAGTATTTAACAAAATGATCAAAAGATTAATTTCTCTCCTTGTATATGTTGCTGCTTCATTTTCCGGATCAATTGATCGGGAAAATTGAACCTAATGTTATAATACACTGATGACTAACATAGCATCAACGCCAAGCCTTATTTTAGAAGTTCAAATCTCTGAACAAAGATACAGTGGATAGCTAAAAATACTGTGTATTTCCTGATTATTTAAAGTGAAGGCAAAGCAAGTAAGCCATTCATTACCTTGATCATCTCCAAAGATGCCTTTGATGCAGACACTATCCCTTCTGTATTTACCTTAATGATTTAGTTTTCCGGTTGGCTTAACCCACTGAACTACTTTTATATGCATAGTAATAAAATTTGCTAATTTGCTACTATTAAGTTATTCACTTAATTCATAGTCCTCATAATTACAGGTGTCAAATTCAGATTTCGGGTCGGGTTCTGGTCGAATTCAGAACTGACCTGAGTTCAAATGGGTTGACTCGAACCCGACCTTAAAACACGAACCCGGACCCAACCCTTCGGGTTTCCAGGTTGACCGAGAAGGTTTTGTAAACCCAACAGGCTGAGTGGGCTCGACGGATGCTAGCTCGGCGAGTCCGACAGACGGACGCATGCTTGGCGGGTTTGATGGCGCTCTCAATGCTGGCAGCGGACGCGGGCTCAATGAGTCGGCAGCGATGGCGAGTAGACCGCGGGAAGCGCGGATGCGACTGCGGGCAGCACAGATGCGACTAATGGCAATGTGGGCGATGACACTGCGATGCGAACAGACGAACGCGACGATGGGTAGTGTTGATGCGACCGTGGGCAGTGGTTAGCGCGGACGAGCACAGGTGATCTCGGGTTAACCCGGGTTGAGTTCCGGTTGCCGGTTTAACCCGAACCCGACCCA
>NW_021603531.1:0-331 GCF_001605985.2 Dendrobium catenatum
ATCGAGTTCTCAGGGCCCTAAAGTTTGATCCCTCAAAATTCACAATGACCATTGTCGGTCGTTTTCCAATGGGCAACCAATTCATGGCCTCGAAACTTGAGGATGATGAAGGTTGTGGATTTGCTTTATTCTTAGCTGCGTCTGAAGTTTTGATACTATATATGGAGGTTGAGGAAATTCAGAATGATATTAATTTGGATGAAGACCTATCGAGTAAAATTCGTGATTCAGTCGTAGTAGATCATGTACATGAGATGCATGATGCTACGGGGATGGCCTTGGCAATCCCAGTTACATATGTCGGGTATGTTAGTTTTAAAGGAGATTTTGG
>NW_021603532.1:0-228 GCF_001605985.2 Dendrobium catenatum
TTAAAGGGCCTTTTTGTGATTTTGCTCCAAATGAGATACCAACTCCTTGAAATCTTCTCCAAAGGTCAGTAATGACCTAAAGAGAGATTCCCAAGTAATTGGGAAATTTTTGAAATTTTTAATTATTATTTATCAATTATATTAATTAAATATGGGTTTTCAATTAAAATTGAATTAAAGCTTAATTTTCCGTCAAATCAAGGGGCTTTCGATTTTCATGAGTTAAGG
>NW_021603533.1:0-277 GCF_001605985.2 Dendrobium catenatum
TATATATATATATATATAACAAAACATTTTAGAGGAGGATATACTCTCCTGCCCCTATGTGAATCTACCCATGATTCATGCTAGATTCATAATTTTTTTGGAAACATATGAGAGCCAAATCCAGACCAACATCATTGATTAAACTATTTGAATACGAGTATTAAAAAAAACAAAGATGTAATTTGCATATAAAGAACAAAATTAGCCAATTTTTATTAGCAGGAGATTAAAAAAGGTGTACAAAGAAACAAAGAAAAATATGTAAAGGATGATTTTA
>NW_021603534.1:0-227 GCF_001605985.2 Dendrobium catenatum
AAATCTCTTAGTCTCATGCAATAAGCCTATATCACTGTTTGCTAGCAGAATATCATCGACATATAACACCAGGAGAATAAATTTACTCCAATTGACCTTATGATAAATACATTGATCAACAGTGTTCTCCTTAAAACCAAATGAAGAAATCACTTGATCAAACTTCTTATACCATTGACGGGAAGCTTGTTTTAAACCATAGATGGATTTCTTTAATTTGCATACCA
>NW_021603535.1:0-705 GCF_001605985.2 Dendrobium catenatum
TCTCTCTCTCTCTCCTTTAGGTTTTCTCAGGTCAAGATAGCAGCCAAAGATCTCTAAAAAAAGTTGAACAAGAGCCTTAAATAGAAGAGCTTCAAAGGAGCTCAATTATTGCAAGTTATCGACATTATCGTCTAGGACAATACTATTATCATCCTGTACGATCAGTGCAATTTAATCCCAATCAGCCAGGATGATTTTAGACGATCAGAAGAAGTTTGTTCATAACATCCAGGATGATAATATATCATACTAGACGATCAGAACAAATTATGGAATATCATCCTGAACATCGCCCTAAAAAATAGCTATTCGGTGTCTAATCGTCCAGCAGATCGTCCTGGCCGATTCTACGATCATCTAGGATGATTTGATCATGTAATCAAGCCATAATTACTTTCCTTAAATTCCAAAGAAATTTTGGAAAAATTATTCTAGATCGTCCTAGATGATATTTTATAGTCCTGGAAGATCCAACTGGATGATAACATAAAATAAGTAATTCCTAAATAGATCTGACAGCAGATTCTTTCTATTTCGAGACTATCGTCCTGGCCGATACAAAATCATCCAGGACGATGTTTTTGCATAATGACGGCTGCTTTAATGAGGATGCTTTAATTAGGGTTTCTACTTTTGAAGTGATCATCCAGGACGATATAAAATCGTCTCGGACGATGTTACCAAAAACAGTAAACTCTAGGGAAC
>NW_021603536.1:0-491 GCF_001605985.2 Dendrobium catenatum
CAAACGGATTTTTCCCCATGATTTATGTTCATGTATAGGACTTGTGTTTAAAATTTCGCGAAGTTTCGTGGAGCATTTTGAGAGAACGAGGCATTTTTCTATTCTAGGGTTTTAGTTCGGTTCTTTGAACTGCACGGCTGTAATCTTGCCGTTCAGTGTTTGAACCGAACAGCGGATCCTACCCTCTGCCTATGTGGATAAGTGTCTCAATCATTGGCATGAACAGCGGGTCCAATCCCGTCGCGCCAAGTGTCGCATGCTGAATATTCTGAATTTGAAATTGATTTTTAAATAATTTTAAACTACTTTTCTTTGTAAAATCATAATAAATTCAATTTTTACCCAAAAAATACGTATAATACCTCGTTTTGCTCGTCTTCTCGGCCCCTTTAATTTAAAACAATTTTCATTTAAAAATAATTATTATATTTTGAATTATTTTAAAAATAGTAAAATTCCTAATTTTCTTATTATTTAAATTGTTTTCTTTT
>NW_021603537.1:0-1544 GCF_001605985.2 Dendrobium catenatum
TTGGTTCACTCCTTGCTCATAAGCAATGAGTGATCCAGGTAAGTTATCAATTGAAAAAGTATTCAAATCTTTGGATTCAATAATTACAGTAATCTTAACATCAAAGGAAGAGGACAAGCATCTCAAAAATTTATAAACCTTTTCATAATTGGTGAGTTCTCTTCCTAAAGCATGCAGTGAGGTAACAATTTACGTAAATCTAGTAAACATGTTAGAAATTAATTTAGAAGGTTCCATACAAAAAAGTTCATAGTCATGTAATAAAATATTCAAGCGAGATTATTTCACTTCGTTGGTTCCTTCATAAGTGATACACAATTTATCCCAAATTTAATTACCAGTAGTACAAGTTGAAACACGCATGTAATATTCAAATTTTAATGCATAGAAAAAATAGTTCAAGTATTTTGCATTAAGTTGAGCTAAATCTCTATCATCAAGAGTCTATTTAGTAAAAGGAAGGGGAGTAAAAACTCCATTAATTTTACCAGTTTGAGGTGTATTACCTTCTTTAACAAGTATCCACATGCGATAGTCAATCGATTGTAAAAAATAGACACGCGAGTTTTCCAAAAATAAAAAGGAATATTATAAAATAACGGTGGTCAGATAATAGAATACCCTTCCGCGGTATTACGATTATTAGAATTAGCTATGGATTGAAATTCAAAAGTTTTTAAAAACTTAATTTTATGAATCCCACTCTGATAACACTTGAAAGTTTGTTATGGATGTTAAGCCCTTATGAACTAGCCCAAGGCTAACTAAGAGGTGGGTGAAATGGTATTTTAAAAAAATCTTTCAATCAAAAATAAAAACACAATCCAAACAAAAAATTCATCACAAAGAAATTTAAAGTGTGAAAATTAAATGCAAAAAAAGCAGTCATAAAGAACATAGAGATTTATAGTGGTTCAGTCAACCTGACCTACGTCCATTCCCTGTAGGCACCCTCTGGTATTGCACTAAACTTAGTGACTGTCCTTTTCTCTCATAGCGAGATAGAGAAGCCTTTACAAAACCTCCTTTCCATTGACACCGATGAGGCAAAGGACCTAAATCCTTTTGCTTCCTCCTAAAGCAGGCAGAGAACCTTGATCGATTACTAAAGTAGACCTCCCTTGAACCTCTAAGGATAAGGGATGATGATCAGAGAAGATGAATTGTATCCTTACTTGGAATAACCTTTATGAAGCCCCTCACAAACTCCCCCTCATAAGATCCTCTCTCTCTCTCTCCCTCTCTCTCCCTCTTCTCTAGGCTCTCTCAGGTCAAGATACCCTCTTGGGTGAAACAAGAGAACTTATAAAGAAGAGCTTCGAAATAGCTCTTAATTGCAATAAATCGACTTTATAATCTAGGATGATCTAGAGATCGTCATACATGATCAGTACAATTTTAGCTCAATCAGCCAGGACGATATGGGATGATCAAAAGAATTTTTATTCATATCATCTGGGATGATAGTATATCATCTTGTACGATTATTTCAATCCGTTGAATTTCATCCAGTACATCGCCCTAGTTGGATGTCTTGATGAAGC
>NW_021603538.1:0-219 GCF_001605985.2 Dendrobium catenatum
ATGTTGTATGTTAGAGCATTTGCTCGACGATGTTAACATATATTGGATCCACCAAATATGTGAGACCTATCCGAGGTTGTATGCCGGAGCTTTTTCTCGTCGACGTTAACCTGTGTGGAAGAGATCGGGAGAATCCACTAAGGATGTAAGACCTTTCCGATGTTGTATGTCGAAGCCTTTGTTCGACGACGTTAATCTGTGTGGAAGAGGTCGGGAGAA
>NW_021603539.1:0-318 GCF_001605985.2 Dendrobium catenatum
GATTTAACATCGGCCATCCATCCAACCACTCCCCATTTACCCTTGATCTCTCACCTATTTACGGGTTATGTCACTCCAGAAATCTATAAATAGACTCCTCATTTCTCTTGAAAAGGGGCTCTAAGCAAGAAAGCAAAAGAGAGATTGAAAATCGCTCTAGCCAAATCGCTCTTCATCAACCATCACCTGAGTTCCGCTGGACCACCACTTGAGGCCCTGAGCTCCACCGGACTACCACTTGAGGCCCCACCTCCGCCGGACCACCACTTGAGGCCCTCACCTCCACCGGACCACCACTTGAGGCCCTAAGTTTCACCA
>NW_021603540.1:0-458 GCF_001605985.2 Dendrobium catenatum
TCTCGCTTTGAATTAAAATGCGAGAGGGAGTTATTTTAGCAGATGCAAAACGAGGAAAGGATTCCTCATTCTCTTTTGACATGAAGTTTTCAGAGGCATTCCTATGGGGTTTCTTCACCAACACCTTTTGTCTTTTGCTTGAGGAGGCCATTGTCGATTTGAAGTACAAAGGTATTGAAAGTGAAGTTTGGAGGTGTGATTGTTGAGTTAGAAAGCCTTCATATTTAAAGAAAATGATACGTTCATCCAGGACAAAAACAGTTCGTCCTGGACGAAAATCATCGTTCGTCTGGACAAAAATATTTCGTACAGCCGATCAAATTCATCCAAAATGTAACGGCTTTTTGTAATCAACATAATTTACGATGCGTCCCTTCGTACAGGCTTTTTGACTTGACTGATCATACAGACAAAAAATTTTTGTACAGACGATCAAAAAGTTAATTCATTTTAATGTC
>NW_021603541.1:0-297 GCF_001605985.2 Dendrobium catenatum
TGATAAGAGAAATGAAAGTATCATTGAAACCAAATAATGATAAAACATTGTAAAGGAAATGCCAATTAAGATTATAACAAGCTTTAGTAACATCAAGCTTAAAAATCATGTTGCCACCTTTAACGTTAACATTAATATCATGAGTCATCTCCTGGGCTAAAAGAACATTATCAAATATGCTTCTACCTTTAACATAACCAGTTTGATTCAAAGATATAATTTTAGGCAGAATATTAATCAATCTATTGGCAATAATCTTAGAGTTAAGCTTATTGAGAAAAGTGCACAGACTAATCG
>NW_021603542.1:0-244 GCF_001605985.2 Dendrobium catenatum
TTATAAAGAGATCTTCAGCTTTGGGCAACCTTGTGAACCCTTTAAAAATTTCACTTGAAAGATCTCTCAATCCTCACTCCCAAATACTCTCACTCTCACTCTCACTCTTGAGAGAATGTCATTTCTCACTCTCGTAGTGATGGCAGAGTACCAACATCCTTTCTCTTGCTCCTTGTGATGGTAGAGTACTAGCATCCTTTCACACCCTCCTATTGATAATAGAGTACCGGCATCCTTTCTCACC
>NW_021603543.1:0-217 GCF_001605985.2 Dendrobium catenatum
CCTTGAAAACATGATCTCTAATGAAATGATGCTTAATGTCTATATGCTTAGTTTGGGAGAGTTTAATTAGATTTTGGGAAATGTAAATGGCACTAGTGTTGTTACACATAATAGGAATGGTGCCTATAGTTAGTCTAAGATCTAAGATTTTTTGATTTACCAATAAGACTTGAACAACAGAACTTCCTACAATAATACATTCCTCTATAGTAGTGGA
>NW_021603544.1:0-438 GCF_001605985.2 Dendrobium catenatum
AAAATTGGGAACTCTCAAAACCTGGGGGTTGCTCTACCAACACATTTTCTTTTATTTCCCCATTTAAAATGGCACTCTTGACATCCATTTAAAAAAGCTTAAATCCTTTATAACATGCAAATGCTAATAGCACTCTAATGACTTCCAATCTAGCTACAGGGGCAAAAGTCTCCTCAATGTCTATCTCTTCTATTTGGTTATACCCCTTAGCCACCAATCTTGCTTTATTCCTAATCACCACTACTGAATCATTCACCTTGTTCTTAAAGACCCACTTTGTCCCAACTACACTTTGTCCCTTAGGTCTTTCTACAAGCTCTCAAACATCATCCTTATAAATTGATTCAAATCTTCTTGCATTGCTAAAATCCAAAATTCATCAGTAAGGGCCTGGTTAATGGTGGTGGGTTCAATCATTAAGATAAAGGCAGAGTGGTT
>NW_021603545.1:0-287 GCF_001605985.2 Dendrobium catenatum
AAGTGGAAATCTAGCCTGATTTTGTTGCCGATTTTTTTCTATGACATGATTTTGGGCATGGACTGGCTGAGTCAGTATGAGGCTCAGATTGACTGTCTGAAGAAGCAGGTGAGTTTGCTTGTGGCTGGAGAGAGAATTGTATTTCAGGGATTATGAGGTGTTCTCTTCAGTCTGATTTCTGCGTTGGAGGTGAGTAGAATGTGGAGGAAAGGATGCCCAATGTTTTTAGCTTCGGTGCGGGATCTGAACTTGGAAGTTGGTTCTGTTTCTGAGATCCTAGTGGTACG
>NW_021603546.1:0-211 GCF_001605985.2 Dendrobium catenatum
GTATCTCCAGTCATATGCTTTGAACATCTGCTGTCCATGTACCATATTCTCTCACGAGGTCTTATGTGAGAGAGACCCTCTTCTTGATCTGACTGATCAAGATTATCAGCCATTAAGCACAGATTAGTGACTTCCTCTTCCTTTTTTTGTCTCTCATGAGTCTGAAGATGAGTCTGTTGAGTCCAATAATTAGGTTGTTAAGCCTAAGTAA
>NW_021603547.1:0-237 GCF_001605985.2 Dendrobium catenatum
ATAAGATATTTTGGTAATTCTGTTTGAATCTTCAATCGAATCCAATCCACGTTAAGCATGTAAAAATGTATAAACAAAGCATCCAACAATTTATACATTTCCTTCTACTCAATGCATTACATAACTCGCAGTGGCTAAAGAAACAAGAACTTAACCATTGTATAATGCAAAAGTATGTACAGTGAGGCAACTAGATGGTTTATATATATATATATAGGTGTATTTAATGACTATAAT
>NW_021603548.1:0-246 GCF_001605985.2 Dendrobium catenatum
CATAATCAAATAGTATGTTATCAAACAAAGGTAGACAAGTAATAGAGTAACCTTCTATAGTGTTCCTATTTCCAAAATGTGTCATGGATCATTTTCCTCTAGATTTTCTAAAATAATAATTTTATGTATCACTTTGACACCAATTAAGAGTTTGATAAGGATGTTAAGCCTAGGTGAACTAGTCCCTAGGCACAATAAGAGGGGGGTGAGTTTGTGAACTAAAACAAAAATTGCTTACTTTAAAAA
>NW_021603549.1:0-246 GCF_001605985.2 Dendrobium catenatum
GAGAGCAAATAAAAGTAAACCTAATAAAATTGAAGTTTCTACAAGAACCTAAAGGAAGTGTTCGCACAAACCACATCATGGGGGCCCCTAAAGGTTTTCTAAGTTTTAGAATACTCACAGTCACCGGTGGTTTCGCCCGTAGCACCTCTACCCGGTTGGATAGAGGCGACTGACGCCTTTAGCTCCTTGTACTTTTGTTCCCTCAACCTGTATCATTCCTCGCAGTTCATACAAATAAAGAAAAGA
>NW_021603550.1:0-212 GCF_001605985.2 Dendrobium catenatum
TGAAAGTGGAGGGTAGCCATCCAGGCTACTCATTAGATGGAGACAGACTGTTGTACTAGGGAAGATTTGTGATGCCCAGTACCTCGATCCACATCCCAAATTTACTGCAGGAATTTCATGGAAGCGCAATTGGGGGCCATTCAGGAGTGTAGAGAACCTATAAGAGACTAGCGGTCGAGCTTTACTGGAAGGGAATGCATAGAGATGTAGAG
>NW_021603551.1:0-233 GCF_001605985.2 Dendrobium catenatum
GATTTGATTTAGGTTCATGATTTAAAATTATGATTTAGTGATTATGAATGTTAATTAAAACTTAATTAAGAATTAAGTGTTTTAATAGACCTTTAAGAATTAGATTAAAATTAGTTGGTTGATTATTAGTAGATTAAAAAAAAAAATCAAAATCTAGGAAAACGTGTCACTAAGTTGTTGTTTTAAAGTCTCTATCCTATAAGGAACATGCACCCTAAGTCTACGTTTTCTAA
>NW_021603552.1:0-323 GCF_001605985.2 Dendrobium catenatum
TTTACAGCCTATGCCACTGGACCTAACCCCTTGAAGTTTTTGACCTTGGAGCCCTTATCAAAGCCTCCAATCACTTCCAGACTCCTGGTTTTAACCCACTGAGCAGTAAACTACATTTTTCAGAACCATTTTTGACCCTAGTTGACCAATGGCCCAAAATGACCAAAATACCCCTATGGGGGGGCTTAAATAGGAATTTCAAACCAAACGACCTCCAAATTGAGTACAATCACTTATAGCAAGTTTCAAATTTCAAACCAAACCTGTTCAACCCATTCCCATGACATGGGTCAATCTGGTTGACCAAGTCAACACAGTTGACC
>NW_021603553.1:0-218 GCF_001605985.2 Dendrobium catenatum
ATGAGCCTTAATGAAGTCACGTTGAAGGTTCTTTAATATAGGTCAATCTTGCATGTCTTAGTCCCTTAGTCTTTCAACTTTTCCCCTGGGTGGATTTTGAGTTATTTGTTAGAGAATTTTAGGACCCTGGGTTGACTTCCTTGTTATTAGCTGGAGCATTAAGGACATGGGATCATCCTTGCTATCTTGGATCCTCCTCTGGCTATTCATCTAGTAGG
>NW_021603554.1:0-350 GCF_001605985.2 Dendrobium catenatum
ATGTCTCAAATGCCATTATACATGGCGATCTTAATGACTTTTTCTACATGTCTCAACCAACTGGATTTAAGGAATCCTTACACCCAGATTATGTTTTCTTATTACAAAAGTCTATCTATGATTTAAAACAATTGCCGAGACAATGGTTTGAGAATTTTTCTACATATCTTCTTCAATATGGATTCATTCATAGTACAACGGACCTATCCTTGTTGATTTATCACAAGGATTCTATAGTTCTCTATATTCTAGTTTATTTAGATGATATTCTACTGATTGGTAATGATGATTCAACAATTAAGAATCTTCTTGCAGCTCTACAAACAGATTTCATATAAAAATTCTTGGCA
>NW_021603555.1:0-481 GCF_001605985.2 Dendrobium catenatum
CTTATTTGGGTTTCCAAATCTAACCAGTGATGATTTTGTAGGCATGCTCTCACAGAAGGCCTCATTAGAGCATGTGGTATCTGGATAGTGGATGTTCATGGTATATAACTAGAGATGCAAATCATTTCATTTCACTGGAGGCTAGGGCTGGAGCCAAGGTGACACTTAGAGATAACACCACAAAGAGAGTGGTGTGATCAGGTATAACTGGCACTCAAAAATTTTTTTCATTAAAAATATTTCATTGGTACATGGATTAAAACATAACTTGATTAGCATAAGCCATCTCTATGATAAAGACTTCAGCATTAAATTTTTGTTTGCCAGCTGCATGATAAGCTTAAATAGAAAAAATATGTTGTAAGGAAAAAGTGTTAATAATGTTTACATGATTAATTTAAACTGTGTTAAAACAGCTACTACTTTTCGAACTCATTTTTATATGAGGTCATCATGAATTTTCTCAATCCTCTGATAGGTG
>NW_021603556.1:0-325 GCF_001605985.2 Dendrobium catenatum
GACATTTATCTTATTATATGTAGTCAGTAATTCATGTTATGATTATTCGATAAATTTTATATTATATGTCGATTATCTAACACAATGCTTGGGGGTAGAATCAACTAAGAGCTCATAGTGAGCAATTGCCCACTCTAAATATTTTAATTATTTTGACCACTTTCAATAAATGCAGTCGATAAATTTCAAGAAAAAATTTTATTTTCTATTTCATATATGAGATAATACATTTCACAATTATCCACCATTAAAAGAGGTTAATTCCACCCCTAATAATGCTCCACTTCATTTTTCTCATTTCAAGCTTGAGACCTAACAGAACAGT
>NW_021603557.1:0-251 GCF_001605985.2 Dendrobium catenatum
CGATAAATTATTTCGTCTGGACGAAAAATTTCCCGAGGACTGATCGTCCTGGACGATAATTTATTTCCGTTTGGACAAAAATTTTCCAGAGACCCAATCGTCCTGGATGATAATTAATTTCATCTGGACGAAAATTTTACAGAGAACCTATCGTCCTGGACGATAATTTATTTCGTCTGGACGAAAATTTTCCAGAGAGCCAATCGTACTGGACGATAATTTATTTCGTCCTGGACGAATAGAACTTAGAA
>NW_021603558.1:0-229 GCF_001605985.2 Dendrobium catenatum
AGTTGTGTTTGTTGCGTGTTTTACTTCTCCCAACATGGAGTCGAACTTGCTAAGGAATTCATAATTAGTTGATTGGGTCGAACTTTGTGAGAGGTGGATCTTGATAGAGCTCGATGCACCATTCTAGTGTCTATTATTAAAATAATATGCGACTTTTATTTATACTACCATTAAAAAGAGTGATATTTGAACAATTATAAATGAGAATCACGTCCTTTCATTTTAGATT
>NW_021603559.1:0-362 GCF_001605985.2 Dendrobium catenatum
GGCATGCATGGGGTTTTAAAAAAGCATTTTTATTAAAAATGGCAGTTTTGCTTTCCCCCCGCTCGGGGGTACTTATGAATGACCCTGCCTCGCCGTAGGTGCCGTACCGGGGTCTCATCCCACCACGCGCACCAAAGGCGTGCTTGAGTGTCTTGTTCCAGTTAGGCAGACACCAGGCTTCGTGATTCTTTTGTTCGCTGACCCGATTTGGTCAAGCAGATACTGAGTCACCCCAATCCACTGTCCTGAAATGGGCAGGATGATATGGGATCCTTTCACCTTCTATTCTGCTGACTCGCTACAGTCGAACAGATAGTTGGTATGTTTTTGCTACCTTACTTGTGATTCTTCTCTTGGCTCTA
>NW_021603560.1:0-367 GCF_001605985.2 Dendrobium catenatum
CAGCTAGTGCCTGCCCTTTTATAGCCTTTTGTGGCATCTAGATTATATCAAATTGCATTAGCAACACCGTCCATCTAGCTAGACGACCCGTTAGAGTGGGTCTAGTCATTAAAAACTTTAATGGATCTACTTTAGATGTTAATGTTATCTTATGAGATAACATATAATGTCGCAATTTTTGTGTGGCAAAAATTAATGCTAAACATTGTTTTTCGATTGGCAAGTATTTTTATTCAGCCCCTATTAGTCGACGACTAATATAGTAAAGGGAATTTTCTTTGCCATCGATATTATCTTGTGCTAGTAATGCTCCGAGGGATTCCTCCAAAACTGCTGTATACAAAATTAGGGGTTTACCTAGAATAAG
>NW_021603561.1:0-301 GCF_001605985.2 Dendrobium catenatum
TGCAATGTATTCTGCTTCTGCAGTAGATAGAGCTACTGTATTTTGTTTTCTACTGGACCAAGAAACTAATGAATTTCAAATGAATTGACATGTTCCAGAAGTGCTTTTCCTATCCACTCTACAGCCTGCAAAGTCAGAATCTAAAGTTTGACTAAGAAATGTCCCTTCCTCAAGGTTCTTGATGCTAAAACCTAGAAAGTAATTCAAATCTCCCATTAGACTCATTTCAAATTCACTACTCATTTTATTAGAAAAATCATCACAAAAATTTTTATTTGAAGATCCAAAGATGATATCATCC
>NW_021603562.1:0-888 GCF_001605985.2 Dendrobium catenatum
GAACCTGAAACGGGTCGGGTTTTGGTTCAACAAATCAACCCGTTTTAAAAATTGGGTCGGGTTCGGGTTGACCCAGCAACTCGAAATTGACTTGAAAGTGACACGAAAACTCATATTTCACCTGAAATTTTGAAATTGACCCATTTTTTACCCGAAAATTGAATATTGACCCGAGTTTTTACCCGAAAATTAGCAATTTTAGGTTAACTTCAGATCATTCGTGTCGGGGTCAGGTTGACCCGTACCTGAATCAGGTCGAGTTCGGGTCCAGAAACATGACCGGTTTTTAAAAACGGATCGGATTCGGGTTGACCCGAATAGTGCCGGGCCACTATAGACCCTAAATCATAGTGAAGTATATTGATGATTAAGTTTAGTTTACTTAAAAAAATTGAATTTATGAGTTAATTTTATATACATTTTTACGAAAAATAAAGAATTTTTGGCAAATCTTTTGGCTTATTTTAGCTACAAATCCATACAATTTTATTTTGAACGCAGTCAAAGAATACAGAATCCATTTGGAAAAAAATGCAAATAAAATAAAAAAATGATTTCCACAGCCATTCAAGAATACAACAGTCAGATTTCTATTCTATTTTCCGTATGCAAATGTTAAAAACTGTATAAAAGAACTCAATCAGCTGGAACTTAAAAAAAAAAAAACTCTTTGTATGCTTTAGTATTACTTTATATCATTATTTCCATCTGTGTTTCCCTTTAAGTATCAGCAAACCTGCAGAGCAAAAATAAAGGATTTATATAGAAAGTAAAGTTAAACAAATCTACGATGCATATTAGGGCTGCAAGTGAACCAAACGTTCGACGAGCTACTCGTTGTTCGATTCGATTAAAGCTCGTTTGTGATTGTTTCATTAACTAAACAAA
>NW_021603563.1:0-248 GCF_001605985.2 Dendrobium catenatum
TTCAAATGATAATCGAATCAATTTGAGTTAAATTTTGAATTTTTAGATCAATCGGACTAGAAATTTACTCATGTCAATAATACAAGAATAATTATGTGATCAAATCCAAGGGTAAGTTCATTTATACAACAACAACAACAACAACAATAACATTAAGCCTTTGTCCCACTATGTGGGGTCGGTTATATGAATATTTTCTCCATTGTGTCTGGTTAAAAGTCAAATTCTTATTTAAATCTAATAAAGAA
>NW_021603564.1:0-234 GCF_001605985.2 Dendrobium catenatum
GAATGGGATTGATATTTAGATTAGGGGTGTCAATATTTGACATGACACGAAAATTCGACTCGAACATGATCTGAAAATTTTGTGCTAGATCCGACCTGATTTCAAAATGGGTCGGGTTCGGGTTCTTGGATTCAACCCATTTGAAAAAACGGGCCGGGTTCGGGTTGTCCCGGAAACCCGACGGTTCAACCCGGAAACCTGTTTAAAATGTGTTTGCCGCGCTGCCCGAGCCCG
>NW_021603565.1:0-275 GCF_001605985.2 Dendrobium catenatum
TAACCTGCAACCTAAGATAAATACAATAAATTACACTGACCCTGTGATACAAAGTTATGTTTTACTTCGGATTGATATGAAAAGTATACCATAGCTATCACTGGCTTAGGGAGACGCCGGATTTGTACCTAGTTAGAGAACAAAAAAGGCAAAAAATTAAGTAAACATAATTAAGTAGTGTGAGGACTTTTGTTTAAATTGAAAAAATTCAAGCATAAAACATGTTAAGGCCTTCATAACCACGCACAGACAATAAATGTCAGTAAACTTCCTGC
>NW_021603566.1:0-202 GCF_001605985.2 Dendrobium catenatum
AGTAGACGGATTAATTGGGAAACCAAGGTAGGGAATATCTAGCCTTGGATCTAAGGAAGGGCATCACCCAACCTTAGGCCTATAGGATGCTGATAGAAGGGTTACTCCAAATAGTCAAATTAACTGAAAACCAAAGTAGGGAATACCTAACTTTGGGTCTAAGGGAGGGCATCACCCAACCTTAGGTCTATAGGATGCTGAT
>NW_021603567.1:0-308 GCF_001605985.2 Dendrobium catenatum
CTTGTGAGAAGATCTATCAAGGAGATCTGGTTCTCTACCGATACTAGGAGAGTGTGAATAGATGAAGGGTTCGTTGCCTACACTTGGAGAGTGTGAATAACCGAAGGGTTCGCTGCCTATACTTAGAGAGTGAGAATAGCCGAAGGGTTCTCAGCCCACACTAGGAGAGTGTGAAAGGACGAAGGGTTCTCTGCCCACACTAGGAGAGTGTGAAAGGATGGACGGTTCTCTGCCAACACTTGGGATTGTGTAAAAGGACGACAGTTCTCTGCCGCATCGGGTAGTGGTGAAAAGAGTTTTTGTAAAGG
>NW_021603568.1:0-320 GCF_001605985.2 Dendrobium catenatum
TGATTTGCTTGACACGTCATTGCCTTCGTCACCAACAAGGCTCTTTCTGTATCTCCAGCTTTCAGAATAATAGTTTCACCTACATTCAAAAGTCTTTGACCCAAACTTTGCTCGTAGGCAATGAGTGAGCTAATCAAATTATCAATAGAATAATCATTCAAATCTTTTGATTCACAAACAGCAACAACTTTGGCATCAATTTTTTTAAGTAAACAATGAAGAATTTTATTGACTTTTTTAAAATTTGAAAAATCTTTTCCTAAAGCAAGTAATGAGTTTACACTTTGAATGAATCTGATATACATGTCTAAGATCATTTC
>NW_021603569.1:0-421 GCF_001605985.2 Dendrobium catenatum
CACCAAACAACATTCGGAGACCAACCATAATGCATCGCGTGACTTTTATGCTCGGTACTTGTGCTCGACACCGATATGCACTGAATGATATGATGCATTCTAATTAATCTCAAGACTATCCGCAAACAAAATAATTTCTTCATTTATGGGCAGATGATCTTTCTAAATAATTAGAAACATAAATTAGTTGACGTTACTCATACATTATGTAGCACCATGATTCTTGATGAGGAAGTAAGCATTCAATAATACATACTTGCGTGTAAAGTGTTCACTTGCCTTCTTTTCATGGAGAAGCTTCTCATTCGTTATACCAAAGGACAAAGCCACAAGCAGTAAAAAGGACATTAGTTGGTTTTTGAAAAGATAGACTTGACATAGAGGAGTGCCGTTTTAAATGGCTTAATGTTCTGTTGGCTGT
>NW_021603570.1:0-260 GCF_001605985.2 Dendrobium catenatum
TTAAAATCAATTCCCATAGCTCCCTCATCTCTCCAGTGCCATTCCCCAGCTTCTTAGGTCGTCCCATTGATCCGTTTGAGCGAGCACTGGCAAAATCTTTCAGCACCGCGCTCGAAGTCGTACCTTTGGCCATCCTCCAGTCCCAATGTCTCAAGGAAATCTACTCGCCTTCATACCCTGAAGGTTCTTGATAGAGAAGCTGATTTGTTGAGACCTTCTCTATGATAATTTATCCAAGTTTAAAGGAAACCTTCACCCCA
>NW_021603571.1:0-858 GCF_001605985.2 Dendrobium catenatum
TCTGGACATCTGAAAAGTCAGTGCCCTAATTTGAGAAATCTTCCTACTAAAGAAAAAGGTAAAGCTAAGTAAATTGTAAAAAGGGATAATAATGAAAAGAAAAAATTTCCAGGACAGATCTAGCTTCTGAATCATCAGACTAGGAGCAAAATGATGTTTAAACCCTTTGTTTATGTGCTTTTGTGTGCATGTTTTTTTTATTTGTTGTATTTTTATTTTTATTTTTTTTGTATTTTTCTATTTTTATTTATTAGTGTTTTGTATGATTTTGAAATATTTTCACATCTGATTCCATGTTTTAGATTGATCGTGCAAATTTTTCTAAGTATTCTATTCGTGTTGGATGAAAATATTTTCGTACTGTACGAATTTTGTAGCAAATTGATAATTGGTTTTGACTAATTACATAATGTTTAATTTTTCCAATACATATCGTACTATATGATCTCCTGATCGTCCTGGAGGATTTGTATTACTTCTTCTGTATGCATATAAATGGTTATACGGGTTGATTCAGTTTTTATAACTGATCATACGTATAAAACCCAAAGTTTGTATGTGCGAACTTCGTGTCATTTAATGTTTAGAATGAATCTTTTTTTGAGACATTTGGAATGTGATATGAAGATTTTATTATTTGTGTACTTGTATTTTGTTTAGTGTTTTTCTATACTTTTTATTGTTTTAGATTTTTTGAATGTTTAAGTGTTTTTGTTCTGTGTTTGAAATGTTCGTTAGCCTATATGAAAATCCCTTAAATTTTTTATCTTACAAGTGCTATACTTTGAACTGCAACATAAAATTGAATTTATTAGAAAATATAAATTTAAGTTTTGCTTATAACTTGATATTATTAAG
>NW_021603572.1:0-469 GCF_001605985.2 Dendrobium catenatum
GCAATAAATTCTTGTTTGAAATTGTGATTTATTCTTTTTATAGAAAATGTGTTTGTATTATTTATAATAGAGATTTCAAGAGAGCATTTATATCTTTTCTCCTTCCCAACAACTCCTGATTATGAAAAGTTACAATTTTGATAAATTTAGTGTATGGTTGGTAGATTCAGGTTTGAATGTTTTACATGGAAATTTTTATGAGTCTTTGGAAAGACTAAAGATGGAACTTTTTTGTTTGTTTTGGGAAGATGATGATGTGAAGTTAATATGTAGTGATTCGTGTATGTTTTAAAAAAGTATATAAGAGTGATGTTGAAAGGTGAGATGTAGGAATTTTGGGAAAATGAAATGATTGAGAGGTAAAGTATGTAGTTTTGAGAAGTAAAAGTGCTTTGATGACTATATGTTTTGAAAAGTGTTGAATGATTTGAAAAATCAATTATACAATTTTGGAAAGATAATAAAGGTG
>NW_021603573.1:0-1086 GCF_001605985.2 Dendrobium catenatum
ACTTATTACTTAATTAACTATTTGTTATTGCTTGTCATTTTAAAAATTTTACAAGTATTTAATTATAGCTTTAATTAATTAGGTAATTAAATTGCTATTAATATTTGCGGTGGTAGAAAGATAAATGGCTTAACATTTTAGCTTTGAAGGAAGATCAAACACATACAAATAGGAGAGGGATTTAGTAATTATAAGAGATAACATAATTTTTACGTGAAAAATCCTGAAATGGTAAAAACCATGGGGACTTTATCAAAATTAATTTGCTAGTGTTTGTAGTTAATTACAAATGAGGCTCTTCCTCGAGGGAAGGCGTTAGCTTAATGTAGTAAATACATGTCATATGAAGCGCATTACATGGAGTGGAAAGGATCCAGTGACATGAGAACTGGTCTCAGGAGGAAATTAGCCTATTTGTTTGGTCGGTAGGACCATAATCGAGAGATACTAGTCGACGAGAATGTAGTCACCAGGCGACGAAGGTCGGGAGGACTGTGGTTTGACAACGATGGTTAGAGAGAATGTAGTCGATGAGCAATGGAGGTCATCAGAATGACTATATATAGCGGGTAATGAAGGTTGGCAGGATGGTGGTCGAAGGACAATGGTTGATGGGACTATAGTCGACGGGTGATGGAGGTTGGAAGGACCATAGTTGGGCGACACTGGTCTATGGGATAGTAGTCGGTGGGAAATGGTGGTCGAAGGGACCATAGCTGGCAGGAAACAATAGTTGGAGGGACAGTAGTTGGTGGTTGATGGTGGTCGAAGGGACATTAGTCAGCAGGAGATGGTGGTCCGATTGACCATAGTCGGTAGGAGAGGTTGGTCGGAGGGCGATGGTGGTTGGAGGGGATTTTGGCAGTAGGTGGAGAGGTGGAGGTATAATGGTTCGATAATAGTCAGTGGATTAAGGTGGTTCGATGATGATTGGAAGATGAGTGGTGGTACGACAGGCGTCGGAGGGCGTGCAGTGGCCAGAATGACAAGCGGTGGTTTGGCAACGATCATAGAATGGGCTATGGTTCAGCGACAGTCGGCAACCGTGTGATAACTCAATATTTTAAAATGAAAAACTAATTTCAG
>NW_021603574.1:0-204 GCF_001605985.2 Dendrobium catenatum
TTGATTAATAAACTGAAACTTTTTGGACTCATTTCAGACCCTAGTGGTCATGAGCCTAAAATGACTAAAATACCCCTATGGGGCTCAAGTATTGATTTCCAACCAAATGAGCTCCAAATTGAATCCAACCACCTCCAGCGAGTTTCAATTATTATTTCAAATTTATCGAACCCATTCCCTGCTCCTAGGTCAACCTAGTTGACC
>NW_021603575.1:0-208 GCF_001605985.2 Dendrobium catenatum
GAACAGTATAAAATAAATCATACAGGATGATTAGTTTAAATCGAAATCCTAATTGATAATCAAAATTTGGTAAGTATTTTAATTTTACTAGATCTTACTATATGAACATTTTCATAATGTATGATATTTAAAATATTACCTAAATTAATCACCATGATTAGCCAATTAAATTAAGGTTTAAATAATATGGCATATCGTACCATATTAT
>NW_021603576.1:0-230 GCF_001605985.2 Dendrobium catenatum
CATGAAGAATATGTAAGGATGGACATTTGTTAATTTTTCCTCAAATAAACAAAGTCAAATAAACTTAGGACTTTGATCCTAGGATTACACAATTCATGAAATGATTTTCTTTGGAATCTTTGAAGGTTCCAAATCATTATACATGAAAGTAGATGGATATTCATTTGCTAGTTTTATCCAACAAATGAGATGGGAGAGCTTGGAATTTGATCCCAAACTCAAGGATTTAT
>NW_021603577.1:0-227 GCF_001605985.2 Dendrobium catenatum
AAATAGTTGTATACCATCAACTGCATTATGTACATCATATAGTATTTAGAGTTAAAGTTAAAGTGTACTAGCTAGGTGCATAACCTCTACAAAAATTTTGATTTAAAGTCTAAACTTTAATTCTTTATTATAAGTTAAATAAGATCTATCTACCTTACATGCATTGTACTTGAAAGCATGGTTTTAAGGTGTGTTGCAACCCATGACCCCGAGTTTGAGATTTTGAT
>NW_021603578.1:0-344 GCF_001605985.2 Dendrobium catenatum
ATTAAAGATAGGTACTTTTGATGGAACCTTTTTAAAGATGTGCCATTGGCATAATCTATGTAAAGTGTGAGGTAATGAATCTTCTATGGCCTTGGCCATAGCTTGGTCCTAATTAGTGAATATTATTATTTGATATTTATTACCCATTATTCATACAAATATTTTAAACAACCATGCAAAATTTTTAATTATTTCTTCTGACAAAAAAGGTACCCCTAATAAAATATTTTGTCAATAATTATTAACACCAATAAATGATGCACATACTAAATTATACTTGTTGAGCCTTTAGTTAGTATCAAAAATCAACACATCTCCAAAACATTTATAATCTATCCTGCCTC
>NW_021603579.1:0-413 GCF_001605985.2 Dendrobium catenatum
TGTTGTACTTTAACCTACACCGTACTTTCACTCGACGTCGGACTACAACCCGTCGTCAATTTCTGCATATCAATAAGCTTTCATACACCTACATGACACTGGACTTATACTCATTGCGGGACTATCATCAGTCTTCTACTCGACGTCGAACTCCAGCATATCGACGAACATTCATCGGGCTTTTACATGTCGTTGAAAGTCTACTCGTCGTCGTACTTCTCCAACCAACTAACATCAGAACTCCACATGATCTCTCGAAGTAGAGAGGGAGAAGGGGGAATCTCCGGACTTCCTTGTCAAGAGAGGGATCTCGAAAAATCGAGGGAAGGCCTCAATAGTAAGGACAAAGGGAGAAGAGAAGAAGGGAAAATCTCCAGACTTCCTTGCCAAGAGAGGGGCCTCGAAAAACCGAG
>NW_021603580.1:0-257 GCF_001605985.2 Dendrobium catenatum
GGCATTAGTAAAAATAATAAAATCATCCATAAAGAATAAATGAGAAATATGAAAACCACCAAAAGTTTTAAAATAAAGGCTAGTATCCTTCTCAAAGAGATCAACAAGACCTCTAGAAAGGTAGTCAGCCACAATAATGAAAAGGGCTAGAGAAATGGGATCACCCTGTCTCAGACCATGCGAGGCCATGAAAAAACCATTAGACTTATCGTTAACAATGATAAAAAAATATGGGCTTTCAATAAAAAGCTTAATAA
>NW_021603581.1:0-226 GCF_001605985.2 Dendrobium catenatum
TTTGTAATAAGCAAGGCAACTTTGCCTATGGACATTTAAATTTATATTTATATTTAATGTGATGAGTTGATTGCCTCTAGGATTGCCTGCTTTTCTTAGTTTTTTGGTGATTGTATGCCGCTTTTGTTTTAGTTTGGACACATGAGGCTCGTAAGGGGGTGAAAGTCATATACTCAAAATTTTAAAAAAAAAGTCTAAAATTTTAGTGAGTCTAAATAACATAAAA
>NW_021603582.1:0-202 GCF_001605985.2 Dendrobium catenatum
GCGGATGCTCTGAGCAGGAAGTCTTCTGGATTATCAGCTAGTCAGCTTACTTCTGATGAATTTCTGATTCGAGATATGGAGCGCTTGCAGTTGGAGGTGATTTCCTCCAATGGTTTGGATTTGGCTCATCTGAGTATTCAGTCTACTTTAGAGACAAGGATTTGGGAAGCCCAGAAGTTAGATTCTGATTATTCGAAGTTGA
>NW_021603583.1:0-240 GCF_001605985.2 Dendrobium catenatum
ATCCCTAGACGTCATGTGTGTACCAATAACACGCTCGTCGAGACCCATGCGGGTTGAGAATATATTTCCCCCTTTTATGTACTTATGTGTATACAAATTATAGTGCACGTGCAGAGGTATTTTAAAATATTTGTAAACACCTTCTGTCTGCTCGTACGGAGATTGCAGATCCGATGGCGGGGTGTAGCAGCTTCTGAATAGACTTGTTCGCTGCTTCGCACAGGTAGACTGTCGTGCACT
>NW_021603584.1:0-480 GCF_001605985.2 Dendrobium catenatum
CTTTCCCGGGTTTTCCACATAAAAAATATTGTGTTCTATGTATGTGAGTTGGATATCCGTGCAATGCTGAGACGTAGAATTATAACTCTATCGCCACGTATATTTTAGCCCGCAACAGTTTGGCGTCGTCTAGGGAACATAGTTCTCGACTGGGGGGATACTTTTGCTCCAATCTCAAAAGATCGCTCTTATCAACTTCATGACATCAGTCATTATTGCATCCAATGCAGACTGAGAGGCAACTTTGACCCTAATTATGGTCAAAAAGATCCTCCGATGCTTTCTATATCAAAATAATATTTCAGGAAAATCCCAGTGACAACAAGGATACTTCCAATCAATTACAAGCTTTATACAGTCCCTTGCTGGACTTCTACTCCTTGAGCAAGGTCTTAATCTTGACCTTAAAAAGGCAGTAACGGTCTAAAAATAGAGCATTCTGGTAGGAAAGTTGCTATTTGCATGTTTTACATTCTTGCA
>NW_021603585.1:0-751 GCF_001605985.2 Dendrobium catenatum
AGTGAGTAAGGTTTGTATCCAGCTGCGAAGAAAAAGGGGGCGGTAAGTCTGAAGTCTCTGTGGAAGGGGAGTTGAGGTTGGGCAGGGTAGCAAGGGAGGTTGTAAAAGCAGTGGGGGGTTGGGTGGTGGTGGTGGGAGGTGGAGGTTGAGAGGATGTGGTAATAGGAGTGGAGTGAAGGTCGGCCGCTGGAGCTTGAAGGTTGGGCTGACCATATGCAGGAATGGGGGGTTTGGGGATATTAAGGCGGGGAGGAGGAGCTTTACGAGGCTTTCTACTGGTGCTTCTGCCCCTACTTTGAGGAGGTTCGGTGGTAGTAGGATTGGGGTTATTAGGACAGGAAGATTGGGGATGCATGATGGAGTTGCAAAAAGTGCAGGGGACAGGCTTCCAGTCATAGATAACGGTAAGAGGGAAGGTTTTATCATCCACCGTGTAATAAATTTCATCCGGCAGGGGAGAAGAGCTGCTAACCTGAACGCACACAAGAGCGAAAGTGAGTCTGGTTTTTGCGGCAGTCAGGGCATCAACGGCTAGAGGGACACCCACACAGCTAGCGATCTTTGAGATCCCCTCAGGTGTCCAGCAAGACAAGGGAAAATTCTTGATTTTAATCCACAACGGGATAGATGGGAACTCCTCCCGCTTTGGAACAAAATCCGGCGTCCATCGCTGAAGGATAAAAGGTTTACCGAAAAAGAACCAGGGTCCACCGGACCACGCCATGTCGTAGTCTTCCCGATTGTTGAACTT
>NW_021603586.1:0-242 GCF_001605985.2 Dendrobium catenatum
ATTTAACTTCTCAAAAACTCATTCTCTTTTATAGGTGATTCATTATAGGAAAATTATTTTGTGCAGTCAACTGATCGTCCGGAGGCGAATCAGAATGCGGCACGTCACACAGTACATATAAAAAAGTGATGTGGTACTTCCTGATTCACCTCCAAATGACATTCAGTGACCCCATAGAATAATTTATCGTCATTATGAGGATGCTTAATTATGAAATTGGTAAGAGAGACAAACCTTTTTCA
>NW_021603587.1:0-268 GCF_001605985.2 Dendrobium catenatum
CTTGGACTCGCAAGGTTGGACTCAAAACTTGTGGACAACGAACTTGAACGGGACTTGTGGACTTGTTTCAATCTATCTAATTGAACTCAAACCCAAACAAATCATAACTTAAGCATAACTCAATGAACATGAACTTGGTTTGAACCAAGTGAGGACTTAGACTTGCCATATGAACGAACAAAGTGAGCTTGAACTCGAACCGCAGGGGACTTTGAACTCAAGCATGAATTTGTGGACTTGGACTTGGATTCATATTTGAACATAAAAA
>NW_021603588.1:0-232 GCF_001605985.2 Dendrobium catenatum
TATGCTTAATAGATAAAGCTTTTGAGATATGCTTTATTCTTAGAGGTCTTATTAAGTTTATTTAAATATCTCTCAAAAGGATACATCCATCGATACTGAACAGGTCCGTCAACTATAGCCTCATATGGTAAATACACTGTTAGATGCTCCATAGAGTCAAAAAATTTTGGAAAAAATATTTTCTCAAGTTTACACAGAATGAAAGAAATTTACTGCTCCAAAAGAACTAAGT
>NW_021603589.1:0-261 GCF_001605985.2 Dendrobium catenatum
TTATTATAGTTTTTAATGTCTTAAAGTTATCTCTTGGTTTTCCAAAAAGGGCTTTTGGAATCCCAAGAAGTTGTTTGATTTTCCAATGGTGGCTCCTTGAATTCCACCATGGCTTTTTATGCTTTTGCCCCCTTGGATTCCGGCCGGTTGCTGGTTTCCCGTGCCTGTGCTCCCTCCCGTGACCGTGGCCCCTTGGTTCCCGCTCGGCCGCCTTGGTTCCCGCGGCTGCCACTTCGGCTATTGGGTTTGGGATGTTTTTCC
>NW_021603590.1:0-336 GCF_001605985.2 Dendrobium catenatum
TGATTTAGTCATATTCTTTTGTTCAATTCTACCCTCAATATATTCATGCTATTTTAAGTAGAACTTCCTTTGAATAACTATGCACTTTGCTTCAACTATCTTCAAATATTTCCATACTATATTTTGCTAAGGTATTTCTAGTAAAATTATTCCCGTTGATTCTACAACATTTAATGTCTTTCCTTATATGTCCTTCTGAGATAGCCATAACCCATCCTATTAAGTTATCATGACTTAGTCATGCTCTAAAAAATGGGTCATTCCATTATTCAATTATCTCTACTGGTTAAACACTCTTGGTTTTGTGTTAGCACTTATACCCTTACTTATCCTTTT
>NW_021603591.1:0-354 GCF_001605985.2 Dendrobium catenatum
ACTCAACTCAACAGACACACAAACACAGAGCTACTATTTATCATTAATCACAGCGGAACAAACATATATATTTTCATTTTTCTCAAAACAATCATCTACAGATACAGTACATGGCTTTTGAACAGAAAGAAAGGCAGAACAGAAAAGCCATGACTGTACAAAAATCAAAAGGTACAAACAATACCTATACGGATCAGAACTTAAAAATCTACTCCTGGACTTCCTTCCCTTTCTCAGAACCTGAAAACCACCAGAAAACAAGAGTGAGCTCAACAGCTCAGCAAAACAACAAACCTCCAATAAAAACTCTCAGAATTCAAAACCAAACTCATCAGACAGAAATCCAATCAGAAA
>NW_021603592.1:0-379 GCF_001605985.2 Dendrobium catenatum
ATATTCTGAATGTTGACGACGTTCTGGACGCAATGACACTGTCCGCTCGTCGATCGGATGTCTTTTGATTATCGTCGAGGCCTTGTTTCGCTCGTAGCGCATGCCTTTATATCATATTTGAGCTGCCTTTGAAATTTTTTCAACACTTCAAACGATACAAATTTATTAAATAAAATATATATTCTGAATGTCAGGGATGTTCCGGACGCAATGACGATGTCCGTTAATCAATCAGACGTCATCTGGGTATCTTCGAGGCCTCATTTCTGTTGTAGCGCAAACCTTTATATTATATTTGCATCGCCTAGAAATTCACCACCATCTTGGATCATCCAAATTTATTAAATAAAATATATTTTCTGAATGTCAACGACATTTT
>NW_021603593.1:0-1290 GCF_001605985.2 Dendrobium catenatum
CTCCTCGATTGTCGCCTCTTTCGCGTCGTTAAATAGACGCCGAGCTCCTTATTCGCTCCACACACTTCTTCCATTCGCAAATCGCACTCAACTCCCGAATCCCCTGCTCATTCCCCCGCAAGTCCTCTCCCTCTCCGACTCCTTGGTGGCCGAACGACTTCGCTTCTCCAACGACGTTCCCTGTCTATAGGATCGGAAGCTACGGCAGTTTGATCGGACGGAGCGACGAAAGCTCGTCACCCCTCGGCTCCTGCGTGCTGTCCGAGCTCGCTCCTTCCACGACTTCCTTCTTGTCGGACCGAAAGACCGACATTTTGATCGGAAGCGAGACGGGAGTTTGCTGCTGTGAAGGAAACTTTCTCCCTTGCGTCGCTTCTTCGACTCCTCGTGGTCGTTCGACCTTGCTCATCCCGACGCCGCCCCTTCCTTGCCCGATCGGCAGTCACGACATTTTGATCGGGACACAACAACGGGAGCTCAAAGACCGTGAAGGTAACTTTCTCCCTTTCTTGTGCTTCTCGGCCAAATCCCATAAAAAAAATATATATGTATTTTCTATATTTAATTATATTAATATTAATTAATGATAATTAATTTTAATTAATTTATTTAGTTATAATTTAATTATTTTAATTATAATTAATAAAGGAAAATGATAATTTTTAATTAATCATGAATAATTGGTAAGGGTGGCTCCTCTGCGAGGGCACCGAGGCGTGATTTTTCTTTCCACCACGCGCAAATAAAGGGTGTATGGGGCCTGACGGTACCTGTTTAATAAAGATGCAAGCGTTCGCTTTCCCCCCGTCGGGGTACTTATGGAATGACATCATTTGCTTTCCCCGCCTCGGCGGAAGTACATTTCTTCTTCAGGTAATCGACCCGCCTCGCCGTAAGTGCCGCACCGGGGGTCCTTCCCCCACGCGCAATAAAGCGTGTATAGGCGGTTTTCGAGTGCGCCACGAATACCGAAGTAGAGTTTAGGGATTCCCGCCTCGTCGTAGGCGTCGGACGGGTCCATCCCACCAACGCGCAATAAAGGGTGTATAGAGCGGTTTTCCGGTCCGCGCACACAACGGAAGCGAGAAATCTGGAGTTTAGGAGATATTCGTACCTTCGCGGGCTTGTCGGTCGGTGTCGGTCGAGGATCGAGGGGAGGAGGAGGCAAGCATTTATGTATGTATATTTAATTAGATTAATATGTTAACTATAATAATATATTAATTTTAATATAATTAAATAACTAAATTAATGATAATTATAAAAATGAATATTAATTATGAATAATTT
>NW_021603594.1:0-375 GCF_001605985.2 Dendrobium catenatum
TTTGGCTCTTCCAGATTTCACCCAGCCATTTGTGGTTGAGACTGACGCTTCGGGAGTGGGCTTGGGAGCAGTACTCATGCAGAATCACAAGCCGATTGCTTTCTTCAGCAGGATCCTATCACCGAGGGCGAGGTTGAAGTCAGTTTATGAGCGGGAACTGATGGCCATTGTGTTGGCCATTCAAAAATGGCGGCCTTATCTATTGGGGCAACGATTTATAGTTCGTACTGATCAGAGGAGCCTCAAGTACTTACTAGAGCAAAGGTTGGTGGCAGAGGAACATCAGAGGTGGCTGGCAAAACTATTGGGGTATGAGTTTGAGATCCAGTATAAGCCCGGAGCTCAAAACAAGGTGGCAGATGCTCTATCCCGTGT
>NW_021603595.1:0-240 GCF_001605985.2 Dendrobium catenatum
TTGTTTTATTTAAAAGTTTATTTGGTGAAATTAGTTTGCAAAATGGACATCCGATAAATCCAAAATTCTCATTTGACCAACATGTATCAATTTCTTAAGGATTTACACCAGTGCTCAAAAATTATGAAAGAACTAATGTAATTAAATCACTATAATATGTATATATGGTGAAGACGATTTTTAAATTTTACTTATAATGACTCCTAAAAAAATATTGAATTGGGTTAAAATTTAGGATCG
>NW_021603596.1:0-344 GCF_001605985.2 Dendrobium catenatum
AGCCTTTAAAACTTCCAGAAAATATAATAAATCCATTTAAAACCTAAAAATTATGTATAGCCCCTCTAACTGACCAGATTTGAATCCTTAACCAACAAAATTTAAAAGCCAATTGATTTGACAGCAAATTAAACCTTAATTTAATTTTAATTAAAAACTAATATTTAATTAATATAATTGATTAATAATAATTTAAAATTTCAAAAATTTCCCAAACACTTGGGAATCTCTTCATAGGTCATCCCTAACCTTTTGGAGCTGATTTCAAGGAGTTGTGACCTCATTTGGTGCAGAATTGCAAAAAGGCCCTATAATTAAGCAACTTTTTAGTCAAACCTAGTTCA
>NW_021603597.1:0-271 GCF_001605985.2 Dendrobium catenatum
TAGAAAACTTAGTTTATCTTAAGAGCCTAACGTAGTAGAGTTCAGGCCACGCCCAAACAAAGTAAGGAAAGAAACCTAGGAAAAAGATGCATTTCTATTGCACACCCAATAAACAAATAACTCGTGCTTTTATTTATAAATAAAATGCAGGAAATGTAGATAAAGTCTAATTTATTACAACCAGATTTGACAGCTGAGTTGCCTGCCATTATACAACCCAGTTAAATTAATTATAGACTCTACTTGTGGGGATCTTCAAGCTTTATCTCCA
>NW_021603598.1:0-309 GCF_001605985.2 Dendrobium catenatum
GTTCTAAGCTTAAGAAAAGCTTAGTTAAATTACTTGTCAAGGGACAAACAAAAGATTGCCATTTTTAACAATATAGATTTTAATGATTAAGGCTACATTTAATAATATTGATTTAAAAGAATTAAAGAAATTATATGAAAAAGCTTTTTTTTTTGTTTTTTTTATTTTTGAAATTATAAAACAACATGTATTTGCTGATGCAAAGACTCCGGGCCGTTGACTTTAGGTCCGGCCGGAATGGTTTAAATTCATGAGTTAGTTAAAATTCAAGCGCATCGAGATCTAATGACCAAATTAGAGCAATTATAA
>NW_021603599.1:0-284 GCF_001605985.2 Dendrobium catenatum
GGTGAAGCACCCCACAATACTTAGATCTCATAAAATTCGCCCATAAAGAGTTATTGCTCCTGAAATTATACCAAAGTTTCAAAGAAAAAATAGTAGCCATATCCAACAAGGGCTTACAACCAAGATCACCTTCCTGAGTAATGCCACAACACTTAGACCAGGACGACCAATGAATTTTAGAGTTATTAGAAGAGCCCCTCCAAAAAAATCTATTAATAATCCTCTCAAGCCTCCAACAGATTTGCTTAGTAGGAAACAGGGCTTGAAAAGAATAAACGGGGATA
>NW_021603600.1:0-227 GCF_001605985.2 Dendrobium catenatum
CACGCTCTTTTTATTTGGGGGCTTTAGCAGCTGAAGCGCCTGTGCAAGCATTTATAACAATTAATATTTATTATTAACTTAGCCCCCCTTTTATTGACCTGCATGAGCGTGGCCACCTGCAGAAAATTATGTGAACATCCAGATCATACCTAACCTAAGGGTAATCTAGCCGCCAAACACATCAGTCCATCCACAGAGTGCATAAAAGTAAGCAGACACAGCAAAGC
>NW_021603601.1:0-227 GCF_001605985.2 Dendrobium catenatum
TATATTATTTAAAGAATTTCAAGTATATTTATTTGATATGAATTAAAATATTTAATCTAATTTATATAAATATTATTTATTATGCCTATATTTTCTTACAAAAATATTTTAGGGGGTTGCTTGAGCATGTCATAAGAATCAAAATAAATTTTGAGAGGAGAGGATCGACTCATCTTAGGGACATATTCACGGACATTAAAAAGTCTGGGCAGCATCCATTATAGATT
>NW_021603602.1:0-316 GCF_001605985.2 Dendrobium catenatum
AGGCTAATGATCAACCTCAATTTGAATTTCCCTTAGACAGAGGAGAGAAATTAATTGAGAATTCCAATTAATCCCATGAGGGGCTAGCGGTTTTTAGAGAAGATAAGGGATTAATTAGATAGGAATTAATAGCAGGTGAGAGAATTTAGACTCTATGCATGGCTCCATAGATATCCACTCGACGGGCTCGAGTTTCTCCCACCCGGGGAGAATGATGAGGACATCGTCAGCAATTTCGACACATGTACCATTATGAGACGTTGGAGATCGACGACCACGATCATGAGCTGTATTTTTATCATTTTATGTAGTAGTT
>NW_021603603.1:0-246 GCF_001605985.2 Dendrobium catenatum
TAGTATCCCGTCCAAAGAGAAAACAAGAGATCAACTATTGGTGATTGCCTGATTGGAAGAGCCGCTCAATGTTCTTTAGTAACTATCACTCTTTTTCATCATTACATCGAAATTTGTCCTCTTATTATCATATAAATAATATTATGATATTTATTATTATAATATATCTTTATTATTAAACCTATTTATTATACTTCTATTATTATTTTCATGTAAATAAGCTTGTATTAATTTCATAATGAATCC
>NW_021603604.1:0-746 GCF_001605985.2 Dendrobium catenatum
TTCCTTATATAAGAATTCATTAATGTGGATTGATTTTATTCCTTCCTTTTCTGTCCTGTTTTATCCTGTTTTCTGGTTGTTTTTTCCTTCTGGCGGTGTTTTCCTAGTGTGTTTCTTTGCTTTGGTGTTGATTTCGGTTAATAAATGTTTGTATGATTTAAATCCTATTGTGTATTGGCTTGGTTATGGTTTAATGGTTGTTGGTCTTTTCTTCCTAGTTTGGCCTTCTAAGCTGAGACTTTGCAATATTGTTCATTTTTTGGATGTCTGGATTGGTTTCGGTGTCTATGCTTCTGTTTGCTGCAATGGGTGCTGTATTATTTTGCTGGTTAGGCATAATTTCAGCATGCAATGTGCTGAATTTCAAATTATGATTATTTTGTGCTTCTTACTGGCGGCCTGGAAGAGGTATATTGATTCTGGGTCTTACTGTTCTGCCTGGTTGTTTAAGCCCTGGTTGGTTTGTTTTTGCGGTAACAGGTATTCAGTTGGCTATTACATTAGAAAATATATTATTTTGGGGATCTTTTGCAAGCCTGGGAGCAATTTTACCTTCTTGAATCTCTTTCCTGTTTTTAAGTTCTTTTGTTTGCTTCAATTTTGCTCTAGTATCCTTGCAGGCTTGTTTTCAGGTTTTTGGAGCTCCGCGCTCGTTTTGTGCAGGGTACGTTTGCTGCTGGTAGGGACGTGCTGAAAGTTGTTCTTTCTTCCATTCGTTTTTTGATTACTAGAATGTTACTAGATAT
>NW_021603605.1:0-269 GCF_001605985.2 Dendrobium catenatum
ATATTCTGAAAACTTGGCCAAGAGAGCAGTGCTGAGCTGAGCTTGGGGCGTTACGGCGCTGAGCTCACTAGTTTTTTGAGTTCGAGGGAGGGTGGCAATGTTGAGTCTAGAGCACTGCGACGCTAGGTCAAAAAATTTATATATACGAACAGGAAGTAATAATGATTTCTTACATGAATGTCACTTTACTTGTGGCATGTGATATGAGATTTATTCTTTTGTGACATGACTAATATGATTAAGATTGGTTCATATAGGGTTGACTTACT
>NW_021603606.1:0-964 GCF_001605985.2 Dendrobium catenatum
TTATTGTGAATGAAAACCTTACAACTAAAGACATGAAGGTGGAAAAGATTGGATGTCCTACCCTTAACGATCTCATAGGGTGTCTTATCTTGTTTGGCTCCAACATTCATCCTATTCAACACATAACAAGTTGTGTTTACCGCTTTAGCCCAAAAGTATTTTGGAAGTGAATACTCAGTAAGCATGGCTCTAGCGGCTTCCATCAAGGTCTGGTTCTTCCTTTCAGCTACCCCGTTCTGCTGAGGGGTCCTAAAAGTTGAGAAGTTGTGGCTATTCCCCTTATCCTCACAAAAATCTTTAAATTTTTCATTCTCAAACTCTCTCCCATGGTCACTATGGATAGTCAATATCTCACAACCTAGCTTTTTCTGAATCCAAGTAGAAAATGTTCTAAACTCCTCAAAAGACTCATTTTTATGTGAAAGAAATCTAGTCCATGTGAACCTTGAGTAGTCATCAATAATCACAAAGCCATAGACTTTCCCTCCCAAGCTGGCAGTACTAATGGGTCCAAACAAATCCATGTGAAGGACTTCTAAAGGTCTAGAGGTGCTAATGTCCTTAGTGGGGTGAAAAGTGGAGTGTACTTGCTTCCCTAGTTGGCAGGCATCACAAAGGTGGTCTTTTGAAAATTTAAGTTTGGAGACACCTCTAACTAGGTCTTTTTGGGTCACTTTCCTAAGGGTTTTCATACTGCATGACATAATCTTCGGTGCCATAACCATGAATCATCAATAATAGTTTTTAAGCAAAATGATGCTGCACATTCAATGTTATTTAAATCATGCATGTACACGTTGTTGATTCTCTTTCCCAACAAAATAGTATTGTTACTTAAACTTACAATATATGAATTTGCAAAAAATTGTACAATGACGCCCTTGTCACAGAATTGACTGATGCTGAGCAGGTTGTGCTTTAATCTATTTACAAGCAAAACATTTTCAATCATAAGGTTCTTGGA
>NW_021603607.1:0-478 GCF_001605985.2 Dendrobium catenatum
AATAGATTTGGAATATAAAATTTTAAATATTCATTTGTGGATCTCGGCACGCAGCGCGATGTCGATACAAATGAATATTTAAAATGCCCCCTGTCTCGCAGGGATATTTTGGATAGGCTTTTTGTTTTTGACAGTTTAAATATTTATTTGGGGATCTCGGCACGTAGCGCGATGTCGACCCAAATAAATATTTAAAAATGCTTCCAGTCTAATGGGAGATTTTGAAATGCGTTCTTGGTATACAAGAGAATTTTAAAACATAAATATATGCATGTTTTGATATATATGCATATAGCACTTTGATCGTTATAAAGTATATTGGATACAGAATTTTTATGCATAATACTTCTTTAAATGTCGGCCGTTGATAGGAGGCATAGGCCTCTGACCGTTCAAATCGGTCAACTGATATGCTCCTCCTTGGTATACTTTCTCAATGATGAAGGGGCCTTCCCAATTGGATATGAATTTTCCACCA
>NW_021603608.1:0-202 GCF_001605985.2 Dendrobium catenatum
GGAGGCGAGGCATCTCAATGATTGGCTATTTTTTTACCAATACCGCTCTTCACAACTACCAATTCAAAGTATAGATACGAGCAATGAAAGATCTCGTATATGAAGAGGAGATTATTATGGGTAGAAAATTTTTAGATTTTTTTAAGTAGTTGAAAATTATATTTATTTAAAAATATCAAATAATTGACACTTTAATTAATCG
>NW_021603609.1:0-558 GCF_001605985.2 Dendrobium catenatum
AAGCCCTTATGAACTAGCTCGAGGCTACCTAAAAAGGTGGGTGTGTGACTTGGTAGTTTTAAAAAACCATAAATAAAGATTATGATTTTTGAGATATTCTATAATATTAATCATACTATCACCCACAATAAAATAAAGTGCAAAAATTAAAGTATAAAAATGTAATAAGAAAGAACACATAAGATTTTATATTTTTTCGATCAACTTGACCTACGTCCTCTCCCTGTAGCCTCTCATCTGGGTATTGCACTAAAATGCAGTGACTCTTCTTTTGATCCCACAACAAGGCATAGAAGATTATACAAAGTCCTTATCATCAACCCCGGTGAGGCAGAGAACCTGACTCCATTTGCTTCTTCCTGAAGCAGGTTGAGAACCCAGACTACTTTTGCCTCCTCTTGAAGCAGGCATATATGAAGACCTCCTTGGAACCTTTAAGGGACTAGGGATGATGACTAGAGAAGATAACTTGGATCCTTGCTTGGAGCAACCTTTGTGAACCCCTCATAAACTCCCCCTCACAAATCCTCTCTCTCTCTCTCCTTCTCTTGGATCTCT
>NW_021603610.1:0-531 GCF_001605985.2 Dendrobium catenatum
ATTTGTTTGGGAGATTGAAATATATTTCAATTTATAGATTTATTAGACAAATAAAGGCGTTATAATGAATTTGTTAATCCATAAATATTTTGAAAAAAAAAAAACAGAAAATAAGAAAGCAAGTTCTGTGAAAAGATTGGGATTCTTTTGAAATAATTGCATGCCCAAAACTTGCATTCTCATTCTTAAATAAGCAAATTATTTTTAGATGACTATCGATAAGATGAGGATATTTTACTTGAAAATGAAGATACAAGTAGGGGTGCATGTGAGATAAGTTGGCCTTCCAGCTAGCTCAAGCTCGACTTAATAATTGGCTCATGAGTAAAGAGTAGGATTGAGTCATGAGCTCTTATATTACTCCTCATATATCATATGAGTTTGAGTTCAACAAAATTCAAGTTTTTGGCCTATTAGCTAGACAAGAATATTGAGTTCTAGCTCTAGATGCAACTTCACTTATACAAACTTCTTTATTATGCTTCAAATGTTGTTGGTCTTGTAGTTTCATCGCAACTTTATCACTTCTAC
>NW_021603611.1:0-304 GCF_001605985.2 Dendrobium catenatum
GAGCAGTGCACATGAAATCTTTTATGGTACGCCATCTCAACAACCCGCAACACAAACATTTGTACCCATAGCGGTACCAGAGTGGATGTCAAGGGTTGGGTTACCTTCCTCCCCCTTGCAGCAAGATATATTATTAATGGGAGGACAAACTTCACAACAATATACTGATGTGAGGCAACATCAATCTGAACTTCCACCACAAGATGAGGAATTTATTGAGGAAGAGCAACAGCTACAACGACGCAGAAGGAGAGCTCCTGATAGATATACTCCTGGTAGTAGGGCTCTTCCTCGTCATCGATAG
>NW_021603612.1:0-480 GCF_001605985.2 Dendrobium catenatum
GAGGAGGAGGAGAGTTGGAGTGGTGGGAGTTAGAGGAAGAGTTGTCAGCAAATGGAAGTGATTGTGGTAGGATGAATTGAGAAGATGTGTGAGTGGTGTGTGACGGTGGGGAGGAGTAGGTAGAGGTTGGAATTAAGAGGAGAGGAGGAGTGCCCATAATAGAGGAAGTGTTGGAAGGAGGTGGGGGTATTGTATGGGGAAACTTGAGTTCTTGAAAGTGTACATGATGAGAAATATGTAGTTTGTGGTTTTGCGGATTGTAACATTTGTATCCTTTGTGTGAGGTGGAGTATCCTAGGAAGATGCAATGAGTGGAACGAGGAGCTAATTTGTGAGGTGTTTGAGGTTGAAGCCACGGAAAACACAAGCAGCCGAAGGTTCGTAGATGTTCATAGTTAGGAAGATGGACGTGAAGACGGTGTTGGTGGAATTTTGAAAACATATTTTAAAAATATTAGTTTTCTTTGAGAATTTTAAGAT
>NW_021603613.1:0-259 GCF_001605985.2 Dendrobium catenatum
CCCCCCCCCCTCTTGGTTAGCCTTGGACTAGTTCATAAGGGCCTAACATCCCTAACGAACTTTCACATAGGACCCGCCATATGCCTTCACGAGTCTCACGATGCGTGTTTCATCGCTCAATGCAAGACGAGCCAACACCACCAGTGGGTCGTAGGTCGTTGATAAGAGGTAGATAAAAAGTGATCACTGGTTAAAATAAATGGTGTAATATGAGGACTTCCTAGGAGGTCACCTATCCCAGCACTACTCTCACCCAAGC
>NW_021603614.1:0-234 GCF_001605985.2 Dendrobium catenatum
GTTTTCTTTCTTTTGCTCTTTGTTTTCTTTTCTTTTTTCCTTTTACTTTGCTCTTAGTTTTTTTTTTTTTGGGTGTGCTTTACTTTCTTTTGTGTGCTTTTTAATGTTTAGTTTTTAAAATCATCGCCGAAATGATATCATATGCCTTGTCTTTGCTTTTGAAAATTTGTAGTCAATGATTTTACATCTCTTAATCTCTTTGATGGTAAAAATATTTTGTGATTGTGTCTCGTT
>NW_021603615.1:0-399 GCF_001605985.2 Dendrobium catenatum
GATGAGAATTTCTTCTTTAACCTTTTGTAAAAAGACTATAGTGTCTACACTACCCTTTTCAAATTCTCTATCTAATAGGAATGAGCTAAGTCTTTCGTACCATGCTCTAGGTGCTTGCTTTAATCCATCAAGTGCTTTCTTTAATTTGAATACATGGTTTGGAAATTATGAACTTTCAAATCCAGGGGGTTGGTCAACATAGACATCTTTCTTAATTACCCCGTTCAGAAATGCACTCTTTACATCCATTTGATATAACTTAAAGTTCTTGAAGCAAGCAAAAGCTAAGAGCACTCTTATGGCTTCTATTCTAGCAACAGGGGCAAAGCTTTCTTCAAAGTCTATTCTCTCAATTTGGTTGAACCCCTTAGCTACTAGTCTGGCTTTATTCCTTATTAT
>NW_021603616.1:0-248 GCF_001605985.2 Dendrobium catenatum
GTCGGGAAGAAGACCGACGAAAGTCCATCGACGGACAAAAGTCTGACAACGGGTATTTGTCCGATGGCAGGAATAAGTTCGGCGTCGGGTAGAAGCACGACCTCGGGCAGAAAATCGATGAAACTCAATCGACGGTCAGAAGTCCAACGACGAGTAGAAAAGTCCGACGACGGTTAGTAATCCGACGGCAAGCAGAAGTCCGCAGTCGGGTAGAGGACTAACGAAAGTTCGTCGACGAGCAGAAGTCT
>NW_021603617.1:0-209 GCF_001605985.2 Dendrobium catenatum
TATTTTTTTAGTACAATTATTTTGAAAAAAAAAATTTAACTAAAAAGTTATTTTATAAAACATTAAAAAAAACTATCTCAAATATAATTTTAGATTTTATTTGAGACAACTTTCTTACTACTTTCTAAAGTAGCTTTATAGTAAAAAATTTTAATTTTTTATTAAATCATCGCAAACCAAGCCTTACGCTTCATTTGGAACAGCTTTTA
>NW_021603618.1:0-454 GCF_001605985.2 Dendrobium catenatum
ATCCAATTAATGCTCTTAAGCTTTCAAATGTGTTTCGGTCCCTTGATTTGGACCTATTTGAGCTTGGATTAGACAAATTTTGGTGCCGTTCCGTTCTTCTCGTTGAGTCGCTCAAATTGATTATAAGTTTGCAGAAATTGGACTTTGGATGGTTCCACATTTAATTTCAAAAATTTTCAACTTGAATATGCCTCGAGATTCATGACAATTTTTGGTGACGTATAAATATTACTATTTTTTAAATGAGCCGACTCGTGAGCTAACGAGTCGAGTTAGATTTCTGACTGCTTGGAGCTCGACTCACATGTCATTTATGCCCTAAACTCTAAACCCTAAACCCTAAAGCTTGAGCCAGCTTACAAGTCATTTTGACTCACTTGCACCCCTAACCACACGCAGATTTGGATTAAAATTTGATTAAGGTATTAAACCAATTTTCATCTTTTTTAATTAT
>NW_021603619.1:0-224 GCF_001605985.2 Dendrobium catenatum
CCCAATCCCAAAAAATCTCCCCTGCTCCCAACCGCTCCGCGATTTCACGCCCCTGTTCGTTGGAAACGCATTTGTTGTATTCAGTCGCGGCGGCCCATTCGTTGAGTCGTCTCTGTTTTTCATATTCCGGGAGATTTTGGCGGTTAATAACGTTTATAACTGCTTCGGAGAAAGTCATGAGGCCGGCACGGGATAGCCAGTCATCTTCAATAGCCTGCAGGTCT
>NW_021603620.1:0-273 GCF_001605985.2 Dendrobium catenatum
AAAATCATATAGATGATCAATCTAAATGAAATTATAATGGTGCTGGTTATGCATTACTGGGTTTCACATATCTAACCTAATTAAGATGCATAAACAAACTATTATCCAAATATCTTCAACTTTCTTTTGAACATCTTCCAATTTGAATGAGATTCTAGATAAAGTCCTGATGCTAGATGATCTACAGTGATATTTATAGATATAAAAATAACTTTCTTTGGATTCAAAATTTTGAATCTGAACTAAAGGACATCCTTTAGTTGGTTTTGAGAT
>NW_021603621.1:0-250 GCF_001605985.2 Dendrobium catenatum
GGAGTGATCAGTGTGAAGGAGCTTTCCAGAAGTTAAATAATTGCCTAATGACTGCCCCAATCTTGACAATTCCATCAGATTCAGAAGGGTTTGAAATTTTCTGCGATGCTTCCTTAAGGGGACTTGGTTGTGTGCTGATGCAACATGGGAGAGTGGTGGCCTATGCTTCAAGGCAACTGAAAATTCATGAAAAGAACTATCCCACTCATGATTTAGAATTGGCAGCTGTAGTTTTTGCACTTAAAATATG
>NW_021603622.1:0-200 GCF_001605985.2 Dendrobium catenatum
AAGTTTCCAACTAGCTTTTGCCTCGAGATTCGTGCCCCATCAAGCTAATTTTGCATGATCGTATCAATAATAAAATAACTTAATATTACTATCATTTGGAGAGTAATGAGCTTTTAACCATTATATTTGGTTTGAATTCGAAACAACTTTCTTCAGTTAATGAGGTCACAGATAATTTCACATAAACATTATAAAACAAA
>NW_021603623.1:0-559 GCF_001605985.2 Dendrobium catenatum
GCAATCAAACAATCAAAGCAATTTCATCAGAAGTGAAATGTAACATCTTGCTATTAATAACAAAACTTTTAGAGTGCATGTCCCACTTCGACAAAAACATAAAAATAATTGGAACATTATGAGGGAATCGAGGCAGTAATAAGAACTGATTAATATGTAGCTCGCATAGTCTTGTAACTAAAGGCTTCCCAAATTTTACAACAATCTCATTACAAACTTCTCTAAAAGTTGAAGTTCGACATCTGAAATGAATCTTGGGTCAATATCCCTGCATAATAAAATTTAAGTTCGATCACATATACACAGTATTTTCATAATATATCCAAACTAATACCGAGAATTTTCTTTGAATAACCTAGCAATACCAACCTATACCGAGCAGTACCGAGTAGTACCGAGCAGCATCGATCCGCATCGAACGGTATTGAGCAGTACCGAGAAGCTCTGAACAACATGTTATATATAAAATACTAAGATATTTATTGTAAATACAAAGTATTAACTCTGAAAAAAGTGCTGTACCGAGGAGTACCGAGCAGTACCGAGCAGCAACGAATAA
>NW_021603624.1:0-323 GCF_001605985.2 Dendrobium catenatum
CATGACATGATTGAAAGGAGTTTTATATAAATATCTCTCAACTCTAATTTTTTTAAGGATATAATCTTCATCTATTTGATCGCATATAAAAATTCTTTAATATTTAATGAGTATCAATTTAGTTGACTAAGAGCATGTCTAGCAGAGCCCTGCATTGGGTACCCATACCCACACCCACCCATACCCAAGGTATGGGTAGGTATGGGTACGCCCATGGCCTTATGGGTGGGTACTAAATATCAAGGGATAAATCGATTTACATTGATAATCACTGTATATCTTACTTATTGTAAAATCCTTAAAAAGCTGATTTTTTTGTGCTG
>NW_021603625.1:0-272 GCF_001605985.2 Dendrobium catenatum
CTCTCACAAAAGGCCTCGTGAGAGTATGTGGTACCTGAACAGTGGATGCTCTCGACATGTGACTGGTGATGCCAACCAATTTTTTTGTACTAGAGTCTAGGACTGGAGGCAAGGTTACTCTTGGAGACAACACCACCAAGAAGGTGGTAGGCGCAGGTATAATTGGTAATTCCAAGAACCTTATGATTCAAAATGTTTTGCTTGTAGATGGATTGAAGCACAACTTGCTCAGCACCAGTCAACTCTGTGACAAAGGCTTCATCGTGCAATTC
>NW_021603626.1:0-1142 GCF_001605985.2 Dendrobium catenatum
TAACACACACATTCCAATTACTCATCACATATACACACTTTACTCAATCTTACACATAAACACTTTTTTTTTAGTAGACGTACAAATCACTTTTTTAAAAAAAATCATTTCACTTTCCAAGAGATACACATACCTTGTCTTTCTCACATACAATTTTATCATTCCAAAATAAACACAATTTTTACCTTTAGGAAACCACAAACTTCACTTTTTATTTCTCACACATATCACCTTTTCAAAACAAAATACTTTCATTTTCCATAATATACATTATTCATCTTTCACAAAATCCTTCATTTTGTTTTCCAAAGCACAAGCAAACTCCTCATCGTCATTTTCCACTTTTTACTTATCTTAAATTCCATTTTTCAAGACACATTTTTCACATCAAATAATTTTGAATTTCTTGAAAGGAGGATAAGATTATGATAGGATTTTTAATTTTAATTAAAGTAAACAAAAAGAAAATCTCTAGCATTAATCATCTTCCAATAAGAGAGAATCTCATCAAACAACCTTTTGAATATAAGAGAAAGGAATCATATTGTCCTTACTTTTGGCCAAGCCAGTTGCCTTCAGTAAGTGAAGAGGGAGAGGCTAATCCGGACAGACTTTGTAAGCGGAAAGAATGCGCACGAACAGGGCAAGTTGTGTGTGAACCGAGAAGCCACGGGGAGAGGGTATTTCTGTCTGGATCTTCTCAAGCGATAGATAAAGGAAGATGGGAGATTTCATGAGAGAGCCTGAGTTTCTCACGTGAGAGCGATGGGCTATGCGTGAACTGGGAAGAGGCGAATTGGGAAGAGGCGGGATGAGGCTGTTCGCTAACTGCAGTGAACGGAGAGTTCGGTCTAAGGAGATGGCTTTCCTGGGCTCTAAACAGGGAGCAGTTCAAAATTGTGCGTACAAATCAGAGAGTGAGGGAGGCTGGAGTTCGGGAGTTGCAGAGGGAGTTGGCTTGGGAAGTTCTGAACTGCCGAGGAGATGGGGGGGGGTTCTCGTGCGAATGCAAGAGAAGAAGTGGGGTTGATTTCACGAACTGCAGGGAATTGATGCTGGGCGGTTTTTTTGTCTGAGTTGTGCGAACAGAGGAGAGAGGAGTTTTTATTATGTCTGTACGGGTTGGAGATGAGAAGGGAGTT
>NW_021603627.1:0-315 GCF_001605985.2 Dendrobium catenatum
ATCCTCCACCTCTTTTGATAAGAAACTAGCGACTAAAATTAAATATCCGTTAAGATTTATCAGCAAATTCTTTACAGCACATCAAACAAATGGTTTCCTTTATATTTGCACAAATTAATATGCCAAACCTCAATCATCAACTTGCAAGAAAGTGATAGGAACACTAATAGAAACAATCCGTAGATCACAAAAGCTGCCCTATAGCAGCAGCTAATTGATTTTTATTAAACAAAAGGGTATAACATTTGATTTAGAAGAAAGAAAAGATTCTTACCGTCACTGTTCTTGCATTTCATGAAGCCACGTGGATTGCTC
>NW_021603628.1:0-387 GCF_001605985.2 Dendrobium catenatum
GTGGTTTTTCCCCCTTTTTAGGGGTTTTCCACGTAAAACCTTTGGTGTCTCTTATGAATGCTACACTCTCTCACTTATCTGCTTGTGTGCTGGATCTTCGTGCAATGCTAAGACGTTAAACCATATATTTCTCTACCGCCGCGAATACTCCAAGACGCAACAATATTCATCTACTTCTGAATTCTACTCAACCCAACAATGAGATATACTGTAACTCAATGGTGGAGAATGAAGGGAGCATATAATAAATGGTTCACTAATGTGAATATTCGTGTACAATCGGGTAGTATAGATTTAAATAACAATGAAAAATAAATATTAACTTATTATAATGGATGACTTATTAGACCACTAAAGCATAAAACAATATTAACTAAGTTGAACCTA
>NW_021603629.1:0-297 GCF_001605985.2 Dendrobium catenatum
CCGGCGGTTAACAAACCGCCGTTAGACCGCCGGTAAAGTTAAAAACCGCCGGTAAATTTACACTAACCGCCGGAAAAAACCGCCAGTTTTCAGCGTTTTTTCTGTAGTGATCCTAAGAAATATATTTTTTGAATCTTCAATAAAATCCACTAAGCAAGATTATAATGTCATAAAAATTACATAGCATGTTAAAAATTACACACATGATCGCTCCTAAACATCAATATTGACCTCCCATTGGGGCCATATATGTACCAAGTAAAATTTTCTAAATTATATCTATTTTTTTATTATGAA
>NW_021603630.1:0-270 GCF_001605985.2 Dendrobium catenatum
TTATGGTGGGGTCAAAATATGCCCAACATAGAGGATCGGGTTGAATGGTCTTGTGGTGGGGTCAAAACATGCCTAATATAGAGGACCGAATGATCATATAATGGGGTCGAGATTTTCCCATCATAGAGGATCAGGTTGAAGTGGATCTAGGATGGTGCTATAGAGTGCATACTCCATCACTAGTGGGTCTAATCCTAAAGGAAGGAAGGAACTAACTTTAAGGAGAAGAGGACAGGAGTCGAGTAATTGATTTTGGGATTATTTCTTCTT
>NW_021603631.1:0-445 GCF_001605985.2 Dendrobium catenatum
GTCTATATGAAATTTCCTCCTAATTCAAATACTTGTCATAGCAAACAAAGTTTGCAATCTTAAAAGGTTTTTATATGACTTACAAACTATAGCAATCCCCACGAGCTTGGTTAGCCAAATTTACCAAACTGGTCAAACATTTTGGTTACATACAATGTTAACCTGCCATGCTCTTTCTTAAAAGACCAATTTTGAGGTAAAACAATTGTTCTGATTGTAGGTTTACAATTGCGCAATTGGATATTGAGTCGTTTTTTTTTTTCGTGAGGCAAGCATAAGCGTCAAGGCATTTTGAGATGTAAGTATCAAAAATAAAAAAATTGCGTTAAATCACAATAAATGTTAAAAATGATTTTTTATATAATACTCAAATAATATGTTAAAAGATGATATGTTAATTTTCTATTGAATTATGAGGTAACAAATTGGCATACGTATGAAATAA
>NW_021603632.1:0-279 GCF_001605985.2 Dendrobium catenatum
CAAACAGAACAATTTTAATGATTCAAACTGCATGAAAATATGAAAATCGTTGAAAGCCCGCATTAAAATTGCGTTGATAATGGATGATTTTTCTGTAGTGTTTAATTTAAGCCCCCCTGAATAAACTTTCTGGCTCCGCCACTGCATGTTGGGAGCGAGGTCGGCTGACTTTGGGAGCCGTGAGAGTTTGAGAGGCAAAGTATTTCTCACTTGTTGTACGCTGATGATATCCTTGTTTTTGTAGAAGCCAGCAGGTGCAATGCCCGTCGGATTATGGAT
>NW_021603633.1:0-295 GCF_001605985.2 Dendrobium catenatum
CTCTGCGAAAATTTTGGCTCTAAGCGTTATATATTGCGGTGATTCGTGCCTTAAATTCTGAAAAAATAAGCGCCAAACTAAATTTACCGAGTCGGGCTGAAAGACGGGTCGTCTTTACGAGGTTTACGCAAGTCAATTGACTTTTTAACCTTTTCCACGTAAGCAACCGAACACATCTATGTGATCGGATTCCACACAGAATAATTTCTCCTGTCTTTGACAGGATTTGGCCGAAGAAGCATGTGAATGGGAGATGGAGGGGGATCGATCGGGCCTGAGGGAAGAAGGAAGCTCG
>NW_021603634.1:0-294 GCF_001605985.2 Dendrobium catenatum
CATCCACTCTGCGGAGCCTCTCCTCTAAGTATTGCACTAAAACTCAATGACTCTCCTTTTGCTCCTAGAGCAAGGTCGAGAAGCCTTTACAAACTCCTTTTTACATACTTTAGTGAGGTAGAGAACGTGAACACCTTTAGCTTCCACCCGAAGCAGGTAAAGAACCTTGATCTAATGCTAATGTAGGCCTTTCCTAGAGCCACTAAGGAGCCAAGGACAATGAATGGAGAACATGACTCGAATCCTTGCTTGGAGCATCCTTTTTGAAACACCTCACAAACTCCCCCTCACAAA
>NW_021603635.1:0-246 GCF_001605985.2 Dendrobium catenatum
TCCACACATTTAAGTAAAATCGTCCAGGACGATCCACCATCGTACGGGACGATTAACTTCGTGTTGACTTGAAAATTTTGCTGTTTTTTGACAGTTTTTTCTAGTCTTTCATATAAATAATCCAATTTATACTGTCACTTAATCTTTTTGCCTACTGATCTTCGTGTCTATTGAAAGAAGAGTCAAGGAGAGAGTGTGAGAGGGTGTTCGAAGAAGGATTCTTACTACTGGAGCGTGAAGGCTTCA
>NW_021603636.1:0-241 GCF_001605985.2 Dendrobium catenatum
ATTTCCTTTGTTTTGAGCTAATGAATGATTGCTTATTGAAATTCCTTCTTGCATGAGAATTGTGTGCTTAAGAGTTCTAATGGAGTGAGCTTCCTAGGAGAGGAAGAGATTGGCGCATCACCCACCAACCTCGGAGACGGCCGGGTTCGTGGTTTTCTTTTATTTTGTATTCTCACCTTCCTCTCGTCGAGCTTCCTCACCCTCCTCCACCTTGCCGCCGGTTTCTCCACCACACCCGACC
>NW_021603637.1:0-335 GCF_001605985.2 Dendrobium catenatum
TCAAATAATTAATTAATTAATAAATAAATAAATAAAAATAAAAAATTATTATGCTTCCTCCTCTCCAACCCAACAAGAAAATAAATACCAGTTTTAAATTTTATATTCATCTCCCATCTTTTATGTTTCTCTCTGCTGTTTCTTTGCTTTTATTTCTTCTCCTGCTTCTCTCTCCTCCTTTAGTCCTTTGTCTTTTTTAAATCCAGCATTAACGACGAGATCCAGAGATCAATGGAGAGAGACTTCTTCTTCTTCTTGGACGTGTCTATGGTAGGGCGAATTATTACGTCCGATGACCGGACATTCGGACATCCAATCAAGACGCGTCACGTCAT
>NW_021603638.1:0-403 GCF_001605985.2 Dendrobium catenatum
AGCCACAAACCAACCCTCATTTGACTCTTCTTATCACGCATTTGAATCCTGAGTAAGCTTTGCACGCATCTCGATGTATCACGACAAAATTTAAGTGAAATTTCAAAGCCGTCGGATTTCGACAAAATTAATTTTATAAAATTTCAAGCAAATTTATATAAAGAACCTATAGTGAATTTTGATAAATTTGGAAGTTAAAAAACATAAAAGTTTCATTATTATACCGAAAGTACCCTTAATAATATTAAAACGAAATTAGAGCATGTGAGGGCATGATGGTAAATTAGAAATATCATAACCCCCTCCTATTTCTTAAGGGGACCGAAATCCATTCGGTCCCCATATGATGTTTTCGGTCGAATCGAAAGGAGGAGGCAAACGGGAGATTTCGTAGGCGGCTCAG
>NW_021603639.1:0-250 GCF_001605985.2 Dendrobium catenatum
GTTTAGGGTTATATTTTTCAAGTTTAACTTAAACTAGAGTTTAGTTTTTTTTATTGTTTTTTGTATATTTGGTTTTTTGCTTTAGGAAACATGGTTAGAGGTAAAGAAAAGGCAAATACGTCATTACGGCGTGACCCTTCTTGGAAATATAGCGTGCAAGTTGACGTAGGAGGGGGCGAGAAAACGTATGTCTATTTAAAATGCAATTTTTGAGAGAAAGTGGTGAAGGGCGGAGTAACCCGCATGAAAG
>NW_021603640.1:0-200 GCF_001605985.2 Dendrobium catenatum
CTCTCCAAATTTGGGAAGAATTTGAAATTTCAAATTTCAATCCGAAATGTGCGGAGAGGAGGTGGGTGGACGGAGGTCGGGTGGTGGCTAGGTGGCCGGCTGGTGGTGAGAGGGTGGCTGGCGGTGGGAAGCCTAAGGGGAGGGGAGGTGGCTAGGGTTTCGAGTGGAGCTTGGTGGGGTTTCTTGTGGTGGGAAAGAGG
>NW_021603641.1:0-350 GCF_001605985.2 Dendrobium catenatum
GGAATTAATATAAATTTATGATGATTTATTGAATTTCCTAAGTTCTTAAAAGGACTGAAATTTGACATGCTTAATTTTCTAACATAATGACCTCCAAATTGAGTCAAATTTAAACCTAAGGTATTTGATGTCACTACGTTTACTATTTTCAAGTTTCACCCCTATTGAGTGTGTGTAGAATCCCCTATGAATTTTTTAAGTTTTCTAGACATTTCTTTAATTATTTTTCCTAGGTGTCTTTACTATTCAAATAGGCATAAAACTTGGCGTGTCTAACCCTGACATAAATAAAATCATACCACAGAAATATCATAGCAAAATATTAAAATCCTAAGGAGTTATGAATTTTC
>NW_021603642.1:0-223 GCF_001605985.2 Dendrobium catenatum
TGCGTGAGTGGGGGGAGCAGTTTCAAGAGATGAGGTTGGTTTTTTGCTGGCCTGAGAGGAGAGTGGGTTGTTATGGGTTGAGGGAGTGGGAGAGTGGGTGTTTATGGGTTGTTGCTGAACCTTTCGATCGTGGACCGTTCGTTGGACATTTGAAGGTCTTAATGATTTCTAAATTCGGTGATCTTTGGCTCATTGGATTCGTATCGTCGAGCCGTTCGATTCG
>NW_021603643.1:0-321 GCF_001605985.2 Dendrobium catenatum
GTCCAAGAGAATCAATAATATTTGTCAATCATCAAAACACAGGTCATGAAAATAGGTTTACAACAATCTCCTCATTTTTTATGATGGCAAACATAAGTAGGAAAATATCCAAAAAAAAGTTCATTAGAATTTCAAAGTTACAAACCCCACAACTTTTCCTATCTTACCTTACTCCCCCTTTTGTCATCATAAAAAGATGGTCCAGATACAAAAGAAAACATCACAAAAGACTAACAAGAAAACTACATAAAACAGGAAACAAACAGAACAAAAACACAAACTAAAAAAATGAAGGATCCTGATCATCAGATGGAGGTGGTG
>NW_021603644.1:0-225 GCF_001605985.2 Dendrobium catenatum
AGCTCTAAGGAAGAAATAAGGAGGATTGCTTTGAGCTAGGAGTCAGCTTATAGAATAATAAGGGGAGTCAAATCCAAGGGTGATCTTTTAGAGTTTTGTGTATAAGGGTATTTTAACATGTTATGATATAAATCAAAAGTGAAGAGAAGAGGGAGAAATAAGCACACAAAGGGAAACTTAATACTCGTCGAAGTATCAATGGAGGGATCAGCCATTAAACTCCAT
>NW_021603645.1:0-223 GCF_001605985.2 Dendrobium catenatum
GTATCCGGTTTCCTGAAATTATTGATCTTAACTATGCAAAGCATCCGGTGCATATTCAAGGCTTGATCAGTTTAGATAAGAGGAAAGTTCCCTACGTTTTGGGTTAATTATCGGTTTTTTTTCCTGTTGTGGTGGCTCTTCCTCTGGTTGTTGGTTTCGGTTTTTGGCTGGCGGTTCTCTGTTGCTTTCTTCTTCGTGGTTGGCCTGCTGTGTTCTCCTTTTA
>NW_021603646.1:0-263 GCF_001605985.2 Dendrobium catenatum
TAGCATGCTGACTAGTTAGTTAAAGCCAATCAAAGTTATTTTTTTTCTTTCTTTCAAAAGTTGAAGTTAAAGTTCAATCAATAGGTATATCTATTTTTTTATTATTTTGAAGGGAATATTATTAATATATCAAAAAAATTAATATTTTAATAATGATCTCAAGACATCTATGTCATAGAAGATAGTGAAAATTTATGTTAACATATTAATAGTTTAAGAAATATTTTTATACAATATAAATAATTAAAAAATAATTATAGATA
>NW_021603647.1:0-212 GCF_001605985.2 Dendrobium catenatum
AGATAAGTACTTCAAGAAATACTAAATTTTACAAAGGAAACTTAACTCTATTACAAGCATAACATCCAAACTATTTAAAGGACAACACAAAAAGGCATATGGCCCTGTTGCGCTTGAAAAAGTGGCACTATGATGCCCTTAAAGTGAGTTAAGAGCTTGGAACTGAAACTTCAATACCAAGGTGTTGAGTCCAGTAATTAGGTTGTTAAGCC
>NW_021603648.1:0-513 GCF_001605985.2 Dendrobium catenatum
CATTGCCAGCTCACCTTCATACTCGTCCAAGCGGCTTCGCCCTTTTGCCTTCTCGTGCTTGCATAGTTGCACTTGCCCTCACGGCCTCTCCCTTTCCCGCTCGCGCTCCCACTTTTCCTTGCTCGCTCGCGCTCACACTTGGCCTCGCCCTTACTATAACACTCACCCTCGCCAGCATAACCTGACCCTCACTCGCTCATGCATACGCAATCGCTCTCACCCTCACACGCTCACCCTTACCAGCTTGCACTCGCCCTAACTTTCCATCACCCTCACTCTCGTCATTACCCTCACAACCTCTCCCTCACTGACTCATGCTCATACAATCACTCTCCCTTCTGGCCTCTCCCTTACCAACATTCATTTGCACTTTCCCTAGCCCTTGCTCTGAAGGCCATTCCTTACACACTCATGCCTGCACAATCAAACTTGCTCTTGCAGCCTAAGTAGGGGTTTGGGTACATAGGTAAGGACTTGGTGTAGGTTGGGGATATGAGTAGGTGTAGGTATAGG
>NW_021603649.1:0-275 GCF_001605985.2 Dendrobium catenatum
TAGGGTTCGAGTTAGGGATTTTGACCCGTTTGTAAAACCGAGTCGGGTTAACCAAGTAACATTGGCATGACCCGGAATGACCTAGCTGACTGCCCTGCCCACTTCTGCTCGCGTTGCGCCGTCACATGTCTGAGTATGCTGGCTTCGGCTTCGCGAGTTCGCTTCTCACTAGGGGTGTCAAAACTAGGTTTCGAGTCGGGTTCTGGTTGAACTCGGAACTAACACGGGTTCAATCGGGTCGACCCTAACCCGACCTGGGTAGGTAAACAGGTCAG
>NW_021603650.1:0-1403 GCF_001605985.2 Dendrobium catenatum
GATGTTCATAAAGGCTATAAATGTCTGGATATACAAATGTTGACCTCGATTTTGTCCAAACCTGGGCCTAGAAAGTTGACTTGGTCAAATTGACCAAATTAGACCTTGAGACCCCCTCCAATGGGTTTAGTGAGTTGATTTGAGTTGGTTGAGCCCGGGTCCAGGCCGTGGGTCAACTTGGTTGACCGAGTCAACATAGGTTGACTCATTTGGACCTATTGAGCCTAAAACCAATTCTAAATTAATTTCATGAATTTCATGGCTTAAACCCTCACCCCATGGACCTAATTGATTAGGTTGACCAAGTCAACCCTTGACTTGGTCAACCCAAGTCATAATGGGTTAAATATGACCCATTAAGAGCCCATTAATGCCCATTCAATGCCCCAATTGATCCTTTTCGTTTTGAACATTCGAATCACGGCCTAAAATCTGATGTATTTCCTCCTATTTTACTCCATGAATCCAGCCGTTCCTGCTAGGGTTGGGAGTCTGGAATAGAGAGAATTAGGCTTATTTGATAACTTTTGTGCAAATCTCTCTCTCTCCAAGTCTCCTCAGCCTGAGTTTTTTTAAGAAAACATGGAGTCCTTTCACCTTTCTCTACCTCTCCCCCGACCAAAACCAACCGCCTCGAAGCCGGCCGCGCCCAGATCCCGGCGAGGGACCGAGCCGATTCTCCGTTCCCTGAGGACATCTCGTTCGTCCGACCGCGTTTTAGAGCCTCGAGAGTTCAAGAGACAAGAATTGCTTCTAGAGAGATTCCCGATCCAACCCGGAAGACCCACATACTCACCAATTCCCACATCGATCGTGCTATCACCTTGCTGGATGAGGGTATATCGCAAACCCTAGTATAGAACACTTCAGGATTATAATAGCATTTTACAAAGTGCTTTTTAGACTCAAACCAAACATCCCCATGATGCTACTTCACGTGTGAATCCCAATCTAAAATTTCGTTGCAAAGGTTCGCCATCAATCGAGAGAACGCATAATAAAACAAAAGATCGCAAACTTTTTTTCTCCTCACTCGTCAGCGTGTGCCTCGCGCGTCACAGACTTACGACTCCTGCTACTCTACGATGCCGAAGTCCGTCGATGCTCGGTTCGCTCCGATTGTCGTTCTCTGGGCTAGATTGCATATCTATTTGTTTCTATAAAGCGGACTTATGTTGTGCTCTCAACGGTTCTATCGCGAGTGAGAGGAAACTGCTCGTCAGGGAAGAAATCCAGTCCCGCCGGTACGGACCATGCCCACGGATCTCCCCAGGATTCGGCTCGATCTGGGTCCTTCCCTTCGCAGCCAGCGATCAACGGCGCCGTCCGCTTGCCCACGTGAGATAACGTGGGACGGCGGCGTGATTGCCGCTCATGATTGCGGCAATCATTGAGTCGCCGCC
>NW_021603651.1:0-219 GCF_001605985.2 Dendrobium catenatum
GCAAATCAACCGCCCAACAAATGAGGGAAAGATAGTGGGAAATGAATTGTTTTGTCAGATCTGATTAGTACCTTGACTAGAAGTTTCAGGTAAACATCATCGCTCTTTGGCGCGGTGCGCTTGGTCTTCTTGCTCCTGCCACCGGCAATGAGATCAATACCCTGAAGCGAAGAATATAACAATGGTTAGTTTTGCCAAGGTTCACGCGAAGCAGAAGAT
>NW_021603652.1:0-296 GCF_001605985.2 Dendrobium catenatum
TAAATGATATTGGAAATTCTTATTTTTCCATTCTAGTAGATGAGACGCGTGATGTATCAACAAAAGAGCAGTTGGCATTAGCAGTGAGATATGTTGATAGAAAAGGGTAGGTTATTGAAAGATTTATTGGTATTAAACATGTTGCTTCAACAAATGTTGTAACACTGAAAGCTGCCGTAGAAGAAACGCTTGCAAAGCATTCATTGAGCTTACATAAGATACGGGGTCAAGGTTATGATGGGGAATCTAATATGCGTGCGGAATTTAATGGTTTGAAGGCTCTCATTCTTAAAGAT
>NW_021603653.1:0-277 GCF_001605985.2 Dendrobium catenatum
AAAAAAAAAAAAAAAACACACACACACAAAAAACTCCCACAATCTTTTTCATGGCAAAAATGTTGTTTAAGCACCTCTCTGTAGTTATTTTCATATTTATCTATCGTCTTAGTAAGCAAGTTCTCTATTACTCCCTTTGTGACCTTATGTCAAATGCTATATTCCTTTTTTATAATTCATGTGAAAATCATTGGGTTAACTCATAATAATGATATAAACATAATAATAATATTAGTAATTATTATTATTATCTATCATAATTAGCATTAACTACTTT
>NW_021603654.1:0-1105 GCF_001605985.2 Dendrobium catenatum
TTATGGAGGCATCATATGAGAATTTCTCAAAAAGTTAAACTTTTAAATTTCCAAGAGATCAAGGAGTTTAGCAAATCCCAATCAGAAGAAGGTAAAACATCTGATTCTGTTAACCCTAGATCGGACACCCTTTAGGGTACAAAATTCTTTTGGAAAATAGAGTCCTAACTCAGAATAACTAAATAGGATAAGAAGATCCATTCAAGACTTGTTTATAAAGAAAATATCTCATAATAAATAAAATAAAGTAATTTTTCTCAATCATGGAAATTGAAATCAAGTCCTTGAAAGCATCACATAATCCTCGAGTTCTTTAAGTTTTAAGAGTTTTAGCAAAGAGAGGATAGCTTGCATTTAGTGGGCTCATTTTATGCCTTTTGTCACTTCGATTGGCTCTTTGAGCATCTTTTGATTCTTTGATACACTTTTGTGTATACAGCTTTCTTTTCAATTTGGCTTCATTGGCCTCTTTCATTTTTAACTCTTGCAAGCTAGCAACTCTTTAATATACCCTTAAAAAAAACTTAGTTGTGAGTATATCCTCCAAATATTAGAGAATAGGAGCTCTCTCTCTAACATAGGGAAGAACAATCCACAACACAAAATCAAAATCATGTGATAAATGCAATGGCAAGATTTCAAAAAACTTTGAAAGATATATAAGAACTTTGGCTATTATGCATAAGATAAATTAATGTAGCAAGATAAGAAAAAGATCTTAATTAAAAAAACATTGGTTAAAATGAGTTTAGACTTTTATTTTAAGAAGAAAATCATACCACTAAATAAGGTCAGAAAGAGGGAAAACATCAACAATATTTCTCCCTTTAACCAATTTAGAAAAGCTAAACACTATCTCCAAAACTTCAAAATCTAAAAGCTTGAAAATATTCACCATATATAACACCAAAAAAAAATAAAAATAAATAAACAAAATGAAAACAAAGCAAACTAGAACAACACAAAGCAAGCACAAAAAAAAAAACTAGCATAAAAAATAACACAAAAACTAAAAATTTCAAGCAAGTTATAAGGCAGCGAGTTTTAGCAATTTTGAGCTGCCAGCCTTCTTATGTCCAGTTATCCTATGCTCCCACGAGGTCTT
>NW_021603655.1:0-266 GCF_001605985.2 Dendrobium catenatum
AAAATACATTTAAAATATATTAGCATTCATCATTTAAAGTAGAAAATTATTAAAATTGTTTAATATTTAAATCATAATTTTTAATATTAAGTGATTATTTTTTATTTTCTTTGAATTTTTCATTCATTTTACCATTTTATTATTGATACGTTATCAGTTAATTATCTTGATCGGGCACGAATATCGAGGCAATCTAATCGGAAACTTCAAAAATTAAATCCAGGATCACCTGAACTCCCATTTCAGCAAACTTATAGTTGAACTGA
>NW_021603656.1:0-309 GCF_001605985.2 Dendrobium catenatum
ATGATGATTGCAACGGTCATTAAAAAAAAAAGAAGAATGCGGAAGTATTTAGATTATAGGGCTTGGAGAAAGGTCATCGGTGGTGTCGTGAATTCCTAGGCAATTAAAAAATGATGTAAAGGCTTGCGCTACGACGGAAATGAGCTCTCGAAAATGTTCAGACGACATCCGATCGACAAACGGAGAATCTCATTGTGTTCGGAATGTCATTGACATTAAAGATATACATTTTATTTAATAAATTTGGATGATCCGAGATGGTGGTGAATTTCTAGGCGATGCAAATATAATATAAAGGTCTGCGCTACG
>NW_021603657.1:0-205 GCF_001605985.2 Dendrobium catenatum
GTTTTTGTTTTAGGGTGTGATAGCTTATTGAGTGGTGTTAGCTCATTCATATTGCTTTTATTTTCAGGCCAGATGAAGGGTAAGGAGCGAACTGAATAGTTTGTATAGTAGGCTCCAATCGGTGCTATTGGTATGCCTTTTGGTTTGATTAATTTTATTTTTGTAGTCTTGGCATTTATTTGGTTTAATTATTTGTTGCCAAGTA
>NW_021603658.1:0-543 GCF_001605985.2 Dendrobium catenatum
GTTATTTGTATGGAAAGATACCGAGCAGTACCGAGCATGTACCTAGCGGTACCGAGCATGTACCTAGCGGTACTGAGCATGTAGTGAGCGGTACCGAGCATGTACCTAGTGGTGTCGAGCTTGTATCTAGCGGTACCGAGCATGTACTGAGCAGTACCTAGCTGTATCGAGCATGTACCTAGCGATACCTAGCTGTACCGAGCATGTACATTAGCTTTTTTTTTGTAAGTTTCAAAAAACAACAATTAATATTTCAGGCGTCGAGAGTCAGGCGTTGATGCCATTTATCAGTCACCGAGAGAGGAGATGAAATATCTTCACCGCCAAAAAGAATTGAAAATGAGAATATTCGATGATTGGGAATTAAGTGCGGACGTTGATTTGGTGTTATGGATAGGAAATACGAAATTTAGTTTAAATCCTGCAAAATACAATAAATTATATTTAAAAAAATTCATAAAATATTTAAGATACGCGTGTCGGACACGCGTGTCTGATTTGCATTTAATATTTTTTAATCGGACACATTTTCGGCGTGTCCGA
>NW_021603659.1:0-317 GCF_001605985.2 Dendrobium catenatum
AGCATCATATTAAGAATTTTGTTTAGCACTTAGGGTGCCAAACACCCGCTTCTACCCTATTGGCCACATCTTTGGGGGGTTTTAAGCAGCACCTATCATGTAAGCAGTTTATTATTTATGAGCATCCCCCATTTTAGATATGGCCACCTATAAGAAGAACTAGTATATTTCTTCACTATCCACTTAAGGGCAAGTGCCCATAACACAGATAATTCAAGGGCAATCACACCACAACATCAAACACATGCGCAGAAAAGAAAAATCCTAATCCTAGTATGCTTAAGGGGTTGTGCACCTAAGTGTGTGAGGCTTGTATA
>NW_021603660.1:0-236 GCF_001605985.2 Dendrobium catenatum
TGGTGGCTTTTTGATGGTTTTCCATTTTGGTTGTGGCGGCATTCGGAGTTGCAATGTCTACAGAATAGTCACCAGAGATTTCTAGTGGCATTACCGGTGGTTTGATTGAATGTATTTTTGGTGGTTTTACCACCTTATTTTAGGCGGTTGGGCCACCAAAAAATTGACAGAAATCTCTGACGATTTATTTATTATTCTAGCAGCTTCTCATTCATTTATGGTGGTTAGGCCGCCGG
>NW_021603661.1:0-369 GCF_001605985.2 Dendrobium catenatum
TTAAAATTAAAATGATTTTTTAAATTTTAATATTTTTTTAAATATAAAATCTTAAGATAAATAATTATACTCTAAGTTTGCTCAATTTAGAATTTTTTATATTAAGTTATGATTTTTTGAAGTTTAAACCCAGTTTTTAACTAAGGTTGATTAGAAAGTTAATTTTTTTTTCGTTGACTTAGTTCTAAGAGTTTGATATTTTTTTGAAAATACTTGATTTAGGTTAGAGTTGAATGATATTAAGTTTGATTAAATTAATTTTTTTTAGAAATAATGATGATTTTTTAAAGTTTAGATATTTTTTGAAATTCTAAAATTATATAATTAGAGGGGATTTTTAGATTTTGATTCAAATCATTCCCAAACTCT
>NW_021603662.1:0-215 GCF_001605985.2 Dendrobium catenatum
TAATAATCTTAGACGATTTGAAATCATCCTAGCCAATCAGCTATTTTTTCATCATCCAGGCATACAATCAGGGTGATATTTTGGATAATATTTAATGTTTTCAACTAATAGTCCGGGATGATCGATAAATCGGCCTTGACAATCAGTTTTGTTTTCCATTATCCAGTCATAGAAATAAGGCGATGTTCTAGATGATACTCAATAATTTTGAACTA
>NW_021603663.1:0-236 GCF_001605985.2 Dendrobium catenatum
ACTATGATATGAGGCTTGAGACATTATATGATATGAAGATCATATATATCTAATAGTGATCAATATAGTACATGATTATTTATTGGACTTGTATGAAGAAATTTTTATATTTATTTTCCAAAAACTTTAATAATAGGACATAATTGTTTATTAAATATGTCCATATGATTCAAATCTAAGACCTTTTCAAAAAATTCCATTTTTTTTTCAACTCACCTAACAGACACCAACAAATA
>NW_021603664.1:0-289 GCF_001605985.2 Dendrobium catenatum
TCTCTTGAACCAGCAACTGCATCATCAAGGTGGCACCCCCCAGAAAACAAGTCTAGGGCCCATTGAAAGTTGAACACACCCAGGGCAATAGTAACCCTTGGAGGACAGGCACATACTAACTAATCCAGGCTACATCTTGGCAATCCCTTTATAAGTGCACAGAAGGCCCACACTAGGCCTCAACATCAAGGAAAGTAAATACACCGGGTTGGCCCTACCAACAAGTCAAATCTAGGGCAACACTAGATACCCCGGTAAGTGGGTACCCTCGGTCCCACGGGGTCCCTCG
>NW_021603665.1:0-284 GCF_001605985.2 Dendrobium catenatum
TTTTTATCATTGCTTAATTTTAATTCACATGTTATAGATTTATTTATTAATTTTTGAACTTTAAAGTGATTAATGTAGTTTAATGGTTAAATATGTTAGTAATTAAAATTAAAAATTCTTTAGTTCACCATAATTTGTACTAGTTTTCTTATTTTATTCTTTATGAATTTAAGTATAAGATTGCAATCACATCTAAGCTTTTAATTGGTACTAATTTTTGAATGTACTCATCTTTTTTTCCTTTTTTCTTTTTCTTTCTAGAACTATTTTAATAGTTCTTTTTT
>NW_021603666.1:0-323 GCF_001605985.2 Dendrobium catenatum
AGAGAACATTTCTTCCTGGGAAGATTAACATTCGTCCTGGAAGATCAAGACTTAGAGAAAAATTTTCTTTGACTCCTGTTTGTTTCATTGCTTTTTAGAGGAGATAACTGACTTGATCGTCCCGTACGAACTATGTTCGTCCTGTATGATCAGTATATAATTTTAAAGATCTCCTTAAGTGTGTGTGTGTTTATTCACTCAATCTCAAACTTAATCCAAATAAAAGTACAAGCTTCAATTCACAAAAATCTCTCATGCTAAATTTGATTTGAAGTCTTCAGTAGTTTGGAGTTTGATTTTTCTGAAATGTTAGTTCACGCAAC
>NW_021603667.1:0-262 GCF_001605985.2 Dendrobium catenatum
TTGGGACCTGACCTTTGGCCAGCCAAGTCTCCACCACCAGGCCACCCCGCGCTGGGTTGAATACAGCCTTTAAGTAAACAAACAGAGTACTGAATGCTACAGTGCTCGATTTATATAGTTTTGACGTTGCATTAAAAAATTAGTATTGTCTTATTTAATTTTTTTATATTGCACATTTGCACCTAATTATTTTAAGAGAATTCACATAAAATATTTTATTATTAAAATATAAAATAATAATGATTTATTAATATTGAACAAA
>NW_021603668.1:0-494 GCF_001605985.2 Dendrobium catenatum
ACTAGTTCTAAGATCATTATTGGACTTAAAAGAAGACCTCACTTGTTTTCCTAATTGACATGCATCACAAAGATAGTCTTTAGTAAAGTCTAGTTTTGGTATACCTCTCACCAAGTTCTTTTGGGTAATTCTCCTAAGATTTTTCATACTAGAATGACAAAGTCTCCTATGCCAAATCCATGATTCATCTGATACAATTTTTAAACAAAAAGCAATAGGAGTATGAAATGAATTCAAATCTAGCATGTAAACATTGTTTACCCTTTTTCCATTTAAAACTTCTTTCTTATTTAGGCTTAATATGCAGCTAGTAAGTAAAAATTTCACATTATATCCCTTGTCACATAGCTGACTTATACTTAACAAATTATGCTTTAAGCCTTCAACCAATAAAACATTGTCTATAAATATTTTTTTAAAATTTCCAATCATACCTGATCCAACCACTTTCTTTATTGTATTATCTTCAAGTGTAACCTTGCCTCCATTCCTGG
>NW_021603669.1:0-211 GCF_001605985.2 Dendrobium catenatum
AATTCAAATCTTCCCCAATTGATTACTCATCTATTTGAAAACTTTCCTATTTAAAAAAAAATGTGAGAATCAATTCAGATTTCAATTAAATCTTTGATTAAAGTTGTGGTCCCCACTCTACTTATGACAATTGTGCTCGCCCCTCTCTCCATGTGGCCAGCCCCCTTTAATTGATTTTTCTCTCTCCCAAATTAAATTAAAAGCTCCACCA
>NW_021603670.1:0-221 GCF_001605985.2 Dendrobium catenatum
CTTTTTCCTCCATGCTTTTGGAAGCATTATATTCATGATGATTTGTCTCAATGCATTCTTTGTATGGTAGGTGTGAACAAGGCAATGCTATGGTTCATAGTTGGGTAATTTTGCACGTACTTAAATTGTACAGAAAGCCTTTTATTTTTATTTTTTCATGGATATAAAGATGTTGAATTTGTCAAACATGATATTACAGTAGTGATTGACAAAATATGTAT
>NW_021603671.1:0-206 GCF_001605985.2 Dendrobium catenatum
ATTTCTATCTTGGAAAAGTAGAAACAAGATAATACATGGAGGTGTAGAAGATAATTCCAATTTTATTGCATCCGAGGCTATTGTTCAAGCTTCGATCTCCAACAAAATTAGCTTTTCTAATTTGGGCTTTTGGGATGTCAATCAGTCGTTAAAATTGTCCAATACTTGGCATCCTCCTCCACCCCATTGGATAAAAGTTAAAGTCG
>NW_021603672.1:0-210 GCF_001605985.2 Dendrobium catenatum
TTTTGGGAGAAATAAGCATTTAAAATTTTCCAGTTTCGGTAGATCTGGACAGTCTGGTCGATCATCAGACGGCCCTGATCAGATCTAGAACTGCGCGTTAAGCCTGGGATTCAAACCCAGGTCTTTTGGCCAGACCGCGTGGGCGACGTGGCTTAATCTAGACGCTCATATCGGATCCGATCGAGTCATATTGGACGGCTACCACCTTTT
>NW_021603673.1:0-240 GCF_001605985.2 Dendrobium catenatum
ATACAGATAATCCAATTACAGTCATGAATGGTAGTCGAAATCCTCCTTTGGTGGAATCGTACTCTAAGCTTGAGAAGGGTAAGGGTGAAGAAAGCTCCTGGACAGTTGTTAAACACGGGATGAAGAAGGTGAACAGTGGAATGGATAACAGGAAATTTTTCAATAAAAAGTTTTCGGTTCATATGAAGAAATTGTATGTTCCGAAAATTGGAACTACCAACCAGAAAAGGAAGATTGTTT
>NW_021603674.1:0-214 GCF_001605985.2 Dendrobium catenatum
TCGTTGTTTTTCTTCTTGCATTACTACACTTCCGGAGCCCCCCCCACTCCTGGCGGGGCCTAGCGGAAAGTCTCGCTTCTTAAATCAATCCGGATTTAGGGGATTTAGTGACTCTCTATTATGTTCATAGCATAGTAAATTCTTATATAACCCTTAAAGCCAAATCTTTTCGAAGGCGCTCCATATTATAACCGTCTGGGGGAATGCTTTGCCA
>NW_021603675.1:0-317 GCF_001605985.2 Dendrobium catenatum
AAAGAGCTGGGAGGGGCGGCGGCAAGGCAAAGGGGAGAAAGAAGATGGAAATTCCACGGCGACGACGAATACGGATTTACTAACCTCAAATGTCTTCTCGTTGAATTTCCACAAGATTAGTTAGCACGAACTAGAACTCACAAAGAGATCTAGACTTCTCCGGCGAACTCACTAAGAGATCGAGGAGGTGAAGAACTAACCAAGAGATCTTCTTTAACTCACAAAGAGAACACATAGTAGTAAATTTTCATTTCATCAAAACTAAAAACTATTACATGACAAAATGGCCCTATAAATAGGCCTCCAAAATGACAAGA
>NW_021603676.1:0-410 GCF_001605985.2 Dendrobium catenatum
CTCTCTCTCTCTATCTCTCTTTCTTTCTCTCCCCTTCTTCTTATTATTCTTCTTCTTGTACTCCCCCCTCTCTCTTAATCTATCTAACTCTCTCTCTCTCTCTCCTCTCTCTCTCTCTCTGTCTCTCTCTCCTTCTTCTTATTCTTTTTCTTATTCTTCTTCTTCTCTCTCTCTATCTCTCTCTCTCTCCTTCTCTCTCTTTATCTCTCTCTCCTCTATCTTTATCTCTCTCTCTCCCTCTCTCTTCCTCTCTCTCTTTCTCTCTCTCTCTCTTCTTCTCTTTCTCTCTCTCCCATTCCCTCTCTCTCTCTATCTATCTATCTCTCTCCCTCTATCTTACTCTCTTTCGCTCTCACTCTCTCTCCCTCTCTCCCTCTCTCTCTCTCTCCTTCTCTATCTCCCTCCCTCTC
>NW_021603677.1:0-554 GCF_001605985.2 Dendrobium catenatum
GCTCTCTCTTGGCTCTGGGGAAATCACGGCGATTTTTGGGAGGATTTTTTTCTCTCAATTTGGATTCTCGCCGGAGGGGGTGGATCGTCAGATCTTTGGGTTATGGTTGGGGGTTGCCGTCGGTCACCCCCTCGTCACCCTTCATGGCGTGGGGGAGGAGGAGACAGTGGGGGTTTGGATGTTAGGTCACGCGTTAGTGTTCGAGGGAGAAATGCTGTGGATAGAGGTGGATCGAGAGCTGATGTACATAGCGGAGGAGGTTCTTGTGAGAGGAGATTTTCCTTAACAGGGTTGGAAGGATTGGCGAAAATTGAGGCGGATGATAAGCATCTGGTATACTCTCGAGCTCCAGGAACTGGAGTTGCGAGCTCGATTATTGCGGGAGGTTCTTAGAGGATTGATGCGCAAGAGATACATTCCAGTGAGGAGCTAGATATGGGATCAAATGCGGAGGGGGGCATTAAAGTTGGAGATCGGGACTTGTCAATGAATGACTCATCAGATCTGGATGAGGTCATGGAGATTCTGGGAGGCAATGAAGCTGAGGAATTCGT
>NW_021603678.1:0-296 GCF_001605985.2 Dendrobium catenatum
TTATTGAAAAAAGCAAATTACAAGATTTAAGTGATAGCTACTCTATCACCTTCCTCCTTTAATAAAGAAATAAAATTAGGAGGAATATTATTACAAGACAAATCGTCCCAAAAAAATCTATAGAACAAGCAATGTTAACACAACAATCGGCTAACTTATTACCATCTCTACCAATACAATGAAATAAAATTTGATTGAATTCCTTTAGAAAAGAGAAATCAATACCTTTGCCGAGATCCAATTTGAACTCCCCTTTATTCACGAAGTTTTGAATAAATTTGATAACATTGTAATTA
>NW_021603679.1:0-215 GCF_001605985.2 Dendrobium catenatum
CAAAGCAATTTTAATGCCAAGATAGTGAAATTCTTTGGCAATTTTGAATCCAGTTTTTTTACCAATCTTACGCTTCATAGATTGGTTAGTAGAACTCCCAAAGATAATCTGTGATTTGCTCTGGTTTACACCTTGCCCAGTCCATCCGCAATATTCTTTGATAAGGTTCATCATTACTCGGAGCTAAGAGACGGAGGCTTTGCCAAACAACAAAA
>NW_021603680.1:0-565 GCF_001605985.2 Dendrobium catenatum
GCGAGCTAGAGAGAGAGAGCAAGAGAGAGAGAGAGCAAGAGAGAGAGAGCAAGGCAGAGAGTGTGTGTGTGTGTGAGTTTGTGAGAGAGAGAGAGAGATAAAGGGAGTGAGAGGGAGGAGAGAGAGAGGGAACGAGAGAGAGATAGAGAATGAGTGAGAGAGACTGAGAGAGAGACAGAGAGACTGAGGGAGAGAGAAAGAGAGAGAGGGATAGTGAGAGAGTGAGAAAGAGAGAGCAAGAGAGAGAGGAGCGAGAATGAGAGACTGAGAGAGAGACTAAGAGAGAGAGAGATAGAGAGAGAGAGCGAGAGAGAGAGATTAAGAGAAAGAGAATGAGTGAGCGAGGAAGGGAGAGAGAGAGCTAGAGGGAGAGAAAGAAAGAGAGAATGAGGGAGAGAGAGCAATAGAGATAGAGTGCACGCGAGAGAGAGAGAGAGAGAGAGAGAGAGAGAGAGAGTGATAATGATTGAGAGAGAGTGTGAGAGAGAGAGAGAATGAGTGTGTGTGTGTGAGAGAGAGAGAGAGGGAAAGAGAGAGAGAGAGAGATAGTGAGGGCGACAATGAG
>NW_021603681.1:0-221 GCF_001605985.2 Dendrobium catenatum
AATGTCGGCACAGGACACCGTTGCTTCGCAGGAAGCCTCGACGCTGGACTTGATGTCATCAATAACCTCAAATCCTCTAGCTGAATTTTTGTTTGGGAATGCGTTCTTTTCTCCTGTAAACGTCGGGCTGTCGTCAAGAAGAATCGAACCATCGCAACCCTGAAATAATCAGTTACATGTTGTAAGTAATAATCATCTACGTATACGTAAAAAGGAGGTAC
>NW_021603682.1:0-254 GCF_001605985.2 Dendrobium catenatum
ACAAGTTTTTAAATAAATCACATAGAATACTATATCATTTTCATGCCTTGGCCAAAAAAAGGGGGATTTTGTGATTTTCTATTGTTCTTTTGTGTTCCCTCTTTTTTGATATTTCAAAAGGGGGAGAAGCTTATGATGTTCTTTTTTTGTCGATCCTGAATTTTTACTGCTAATTAATTTTGCAATGTTTTGCCATCATCAAAAAGGGGGAGATTGATGCAAACCTATTTTCATGACCTGTATTTTGATGATTG
>NW_021603683.1:0-200 GCF_001605985.2 Dendrobium catenatum
CATATATAAATCAAATTAAATTAATAGTTCACTTACTCTTTATTCCACTTTCGGAAGAAAAGAATTCCCGAATTTTTTCCTGTTCTTTCACAAATATCATCCGTATTCAAAACTTTGTCTTCAATTAAGTATTCCCTATTGATTAGATGAAGAATAGGGAAGGTGATGTGAAACAATCAAGAATTGCACGTGAAATTTAT
>NW_021603684.1:0-1295 GCF_001605985.2 Dendrobium catenatum
TATGTGATCTCCCTAAAATGTTAGTACTCATAGATAAGAATAACATTCAAAATATTTAATGAATAATAAGATAATTAAATTAACATTATTTATCATCATCAAAATCTTTTACTAGAGGTCATAAACTGCAACAGGCAAATCTTTCTAGAAAGTTTATTCCTTCTATTTAATTATATCTCTTAGCTATCATTCTAGCTTTATTTCTAATCATTATACTAGAGTCATTAATCTTATTTTTAAGGACCCACTTGGTTCCAACAGTACTTTGTTCCATAGGTCTTCCAACAAACTTTCAAAATCATTCCTAATAAATTCATTAAATTCTTTTTATCTGGATAGGATAAAAAATTCAACATATAGGGTTTAATCTATGTTTGATAGTTGTATCATAGAGATAAATATAAAGTGACTAACCTCTTTTCTAATTTCACGCCTAGTTGTTACTCATTCAAATGAATTACCTTATATGCGCTTCGTAGGATGACTAGATAAATAACTCTAGTCTCCACGCAAAGGATTATGATGCCCTACTATATTTTCTAGGTCAATAGATTATTTTCTCTGTGTGACTTCTACCAATTCTTCTTATAAACTAGGCTTAACAAATTTATCAGATTCATTAAATACATTATGGGTGGTCTACTCTACCGCTAATGTCCTCCTATTAAAAACTCTATAGAAGAATATCCTAGGAAAACTCCTTCAGCATATTTAAGATCAAATTTTCCTAATGGGGATTTTCCATTCATTAGACTAAAACCCGTACAACGAAAAATTTGAACATGAGAGAGATTAGGTCTCATATACTTAAGTAGTTCATAGGGTTTCTTATTAACTTTGGTTCTAATATTAAGCCTATTAAGAAAATAACAAGCACTATTATCTACTTCGAGCCAAAAATATTAAGGAAGTGAATACTCAGCTTATATGGCTCTAGCAGCTTCTATCAAGTTCTATTCTTTATTTCAGTATCCCCATTTGTTGATGGGTTGTAGGAGCTAAAAAATTAAGATATGTTCCTTGCTACTTATAGAATTATTCAAAGTTATCAATTTTGAAATTTTCACTATGATCACTATGGGTAATTGAAATTTCATAACATAATTTTGAAAGTTCGTTAGGGATGTTAGGCCCCATATGAACTGGCCCAAGGCTAATAAAGAGAGAGGTTATTTGGAAAAGAAGAATCTTTTAAACAAAGACAAAAACCCAAACCAAAATCACCACAAAAAAAAGTGCGGAAGAAAAAATAAATGCGAAAGCAAATAATAAGAAAAGAACACACCAGATTTATA